>NW_006800437.1:183226-199189 GCF_000485575.1 Poecilia formosa | reverse complement strand
TCCAGAACATGCCAAGCATCTTGTTGGTTTAATTTAATTTATTTAATCCTGTTTTTCATCCCTGACAACCTGATTATTCTACATTCAGAGAATTAGCTACATTTAAGTGACTGGAATCGAGTTTAATTATCTGTTGGCATCAAGTCTGATCAGTGAGAAATTATTATTCAGGGAAAAGAAGAGAAACAGGGAAAACACATCAGACCCCTTTAATAAAATAATATTTAAGTGCACCACTGTTGTCTTAAAGTTGTATTTCTGTGAGTCTGAAGGGCCAAATAATACTGGCTTTGGCCTCGGGGCCCTGAGTTTGACACATGTGATGTATGCTGTACCTGCAGAAGAAGTCCCAGAGTATCCACCAAGTTCTCACAGGTTATGATGATGATGACTGACTGCCACCATGTACCAACCTGAGGCTCAGAGGAAAAGTTCTCATCTGGAATCTGATTCTAGCTTCATCTCCACAGTAGTTACTACAGAAGATCCCTGAATATTTAATGTTCACAGATCCTCTGTAGAACGAGATTTCAAATCTAAAACATCGTAAAGAAAAGCAGCTTGGAAACTGAAATACCTCCGCTGGTGTATTTGGTGTTTAACATATTAAAATAGAAAGTTATTTGTGTTTCTAGATGGGATCTCGGGTATTTAAGCCGTTAGTGGGTGGCTGTGGTCGCTAACCCACCAATACCAGAGTTCACTGGAATAAAATACGAGGAGAGAGGCAGAAACCTCATGGTGAAGCTAAGCGAGGCTCACATTTAGCCTCACTATGAAGATGGAAATATGGGAATAATGGCTTCATGATAATCCCTCAGCCGCTTGCTAAACCACTGGAGTTTCCTCACTCACTGTGTGTGTGTGTGTGTGTGTGTGTGTGTGTGTGTGTGTGTGTGTGTGTGTGTGTGTGTGCCACTCCAGATATCATCTGCCCTTTCTTAATCCCACAGAGGATGGACGTCTATTTTTGGCTCCTGTTGCTCGAAAAAATCAAGAAAAAAAGAAACATTTTCCAAATCAGAGTTGCCATCAACACTTCACCTTAAAATCGACCGACTGAAGCAGAAATCAAAGAAAACAAACAAACTGTGTTCAAATGTGACTCAAACAAGTGATGGAAATAGCAGAAATTTTCTGACCAAAACTTTAAGATCAGGACAGAAAGTCTTTGAATTATTCAAGCACTGGATCATAATTAGGTTGAGATTCAAATTTCAAAAAGAAGAATCAAGAATAAAACATAAAACAAAGAAATAAATGATTAAAAACTGGATTAAACTCAAACTGACTGATCAACTGATGAAACATTCACACTCCATCCACTAGGTGGAAATAACGTCCAGTCAAACAAACTGAAAACAGTAGAAGAAGAAATTCAAAGCTTGTTTGTGCTGATTGAGTATGAAGGTTTGAACCCTAGAACCAGACGTTGACCTTGACCTGACCTTGACCTGACCTTGACCTGACCTTGACCTGACCTTGGGCAGCTTTAACTGTAACATCAGAAACCCGTATCAGCGGTAAAACCGTCTCTTCCAGCTTCAGGCCGTTCCTGTTGTGAACTCAGTGATGGTTTTTATAAGTAGTGACATCCAGAGTGGATAAAAAAATGTCTCCAAAACTGTTTTAAACGTCACATATCCCACTTTCAGGTCAGCATAGACATAAACTACATGCTGCCCGGTGGACAGAATGAGTCTCTAACCCCTAATCTCAAGTCGCAGCTGCTCTTTGTTTTAACTGTAACGTGTTTACAGGTGAATTAGTGAAGCTGATGGATCAGAGAAATGACCTCATAATGAGGTGACATGAGCAGCTCAGCTGGGGCCTCGGCCGACTGCAAAGGGAAACAACATTCACATTTGGTTCTGACTTGGCCAGTTGACTTTAATTAGTTTGCATTAAAGTCTAAGATGTGGAAGATAAAAAGATTTAATTAGATGTAAAGGTTGCTTCGTCTGCAGCACATGGCGGAGGCTCCAGCCTGCTGTGTGTCACTGACATGTTGGTCAGCAGGGCAGCGGGTCAGCAGCGACGCTTTGCTGCTTTGCTTTTTAATGTTTTCACTGTGATGATGCATGAAAGGACATGAAAAGTTTCAGATGTGGGACTCGACAGCAGCCTGGATGAAATGTTTTTATCGTCTGCAGAAGAGCTGAGACTGGAGGTTCACCATAAACATGCAGCTCACACAAACAAAACACGTTCTTTCAAACATTCAGTCTTCTCTTTGGTTACCTATAACTTCTATTAAAGTAATGTTGCAGGAATCTTTAGGCTTTAATCTCTATGTCTTGGTTTGAGGATGAGAGAATCAGTCTTTGCTCAGAGACCTCTAATGGGAATAAGGAGCTTCTCAGTGGCTCATTTAAAGCACCGTGCAGGTTAATCCTCTGGTCGTGTCGTCGTCCCTCAGATTCCCCGTCGGAGCCCAAATCGCCTCTGAGCCGCAGATCACAGCCTGCTGGTGAGAATTCAGGGGTCCGGCTGCGCTTCACATCACATCAGAGCTTTCCTGAGCGGCCGGTCACATCAGAGCGACAAGCGTTAGCAGGCGTTTGACGTTTCACTCCATGTTTCATGTCAGCTTTGAGACGCAGCGGTTCAAAGGAGCTGAATGGAAATGCAGCCGTGGCCTCAGGTGGAAAACCGCTCGCCTTTAACAGCCTCTGAAACGTCAGCACACTCATTTATGTGTGTGTGTGTGTGTGTGTGTGTGTGTGTTAAAGTTAGCAGGGTTAAAGTTGACCTCTACTAAACGCTCAGAGGTCATTTATCTGCATAAATGTATTTCTGCAGGTTGGAACATGTTGATCCTTCAACACTGATTCATATTTATTGTCTTTTTCAATCAAACGTGTTTTTCTGCCTCTCATCCAGATTCAAACTCGTCTTTTCACTGAACCGGATCTTTTTTCCTCTGATATTTTATGATGAATATTATTTCTCAGTATTGTTGCAGATTTAAAGACTCAGTTCATTGTCTGATAAATACGTTTAGTTTTTTAATCTTTCTGCTGTTTGGATTAAACTGACTTTTTGTTTCTGTGTATAAACAAATTTTTTTGTTGTCTGAAAATAAATAAAACTGAATTGAAATGTCTGATTATTCTTTTTCTCTTTAATTCTTTCTCTTCTAACTCTTCTGTCTCTTTCTGGCATATTGATCCTTTAAATGGTTCTTTTCTTAACCTTTTTGAACCTCATGGATCTCCTCTCCTTATTTTTCCTTCTCTGGTCGTTTTACACTCAGATCTTCCTTTATCCCCTCCAGATTATCATCTTTCTCTCCTAACATATCTGACCTCCTGCTTCCTCTCCTTTTCGGAGAGATAATGCAGTTTGGTCATGTTTTCCATCCCCAGTACTGTCACCCTGCATTACCACGGAGTTTTTCCCAGCATGCCTCTGGGTTATTTGTGTGCGCTCGTCTCTGCATGTGGTTGTAAACTGGAGCTCAGGCAGCACAGAGCAATCCAGGCCTGCCAGGAATGAAGCTGTTGGGTTTTTATATAAAAATGATTTTTAAACTACATGTAGCTTTTAGTTTAGGGATTGAACAGAAATGTGTTCAGCAGAATTAGTAAAGCAGCCAGAGGCAGATCTATATGTAGATCTATAGAGCTGCTTATTGAGGCCTTTTGTCTGTTTTAACCTTCTGGTTCTTTCAAATCCTGAAACTCAGATCCTATTTTTCATCTCAATAAACTTTATCCACATTTTTACTCCAGATAATGTTGAACTGCTTTATTTCTCCTGAGTAATATTAATATAAGATCAGTTTACATGAACACAGTGAAGCGATGAGATGATGTGTGTGGAGTGGAAGTGAATTATTTAGAGTGTGACATGCAGACAGGTTCAGGATGCATGTGTTGCTTTTTTCAATCACTTTTTTTGGATTATTTTTTCAGCGTCTTTATGAATCGATGCAGCCGTATCTGATCCATCTGGTTGTTTAGAGCAAACAACATGTGAGCAACAGAAATAAATTCAGTCTAAAGATCAAATCCAGTCATTTGCTCATGTCCTCCCATCATCCTCTGTTTGTTTCCTCTAAAAAGTTACTAAAGTTAATAACATTAACACTAAAATGAAAACGCTGGTCAGACAGGAATCGCTTTGTGATCATTTCTCTGATTCAGACGAACGTCGAGTGTTTCAGGGAGGCTGGCCTACTTCTGCAGACCTAATGAAACCTTTTACTGAGCAGCAGCGTCTGCAGGGTGAGGCTGCCAGAGCTGTGTGTGTGTGTGTGTGTGTGTGTGTGTGTGTGTGTGTGTGTGTGTGTGTGTGTGCATGTGTGTGTTAGGATGCATGAGAATCCAGGTTGTTTAAAAAGCCATTTTGTTCTCTCTGAGGCCTGTGAGGGATTTTTCAGAGCCAAGCGACAGACACACCCCTGACAGGATTAGCTAAAATTAAAGTGAGCAACCTCAGAATAATTAATCTGCTTCTTTCTCTCAGCCCAGTTTAAATGTCTCCTCCATCCTGCTGCTGCGTGCGAGTCATCGAGATGTTTAAAATGTTTTCTGTGTCTCCTCCTCCCACAGGAGAGCAGCAGCACATCAGTAAAGAAGCTCCCGTCCTCCAGCCGACGAGGAGATAAGAATAGAAATTACAGAGGCACTCGCTGGAGAGGCACGGCGAGGAAGAAAAGGACTGAATGAGACAGAGAGGAGGAGGAAGGAGGAGGAAGGAGGAGGCGATGTGATGGAGAACAGAGAAACGGGAACGCTCACGCTGAGCCGTCTGCTCGCTGTGACTTCTCTGAATTCCCTGTTTTTCTTGTCGGGTTTCCTTCCCTCTCCTGCAGCAGCGCTGCAGAGGCGTGACTGATAACACACTGAGACGGTTCAGTTCCAGGACTGGACCCGAGCCGTTCGCTCTTACTGCTCATCCAGAGGAACCCAAACAGAACCCGACCTCCTGCAGCACCCAGGGAACCTCATGGACGAGATCCACTCAGGCTCCTCTGAGGTCCTATTCAAAGGCCGTATGCTCATACACGCCTGACCCAAACGGTTCAATCAGCCCGGTCCAAACGTCTTCAGGAGTTTATTAATGACCCGTTTTCTAAATGAGTCGTGTTCAAGCAAGAGAAACTTTAAAACCCAGGATGTTGGTCGTTGGGGAAGGGAACCGCCCGGTCCAGCAGCAAACCCAGTAAGTTTAGTCATGACGTGTCGTCATGGACTGAAGTGTCCTTGAGCCCCCAGCTGCTGTCAGGAAGAGGAAACACGACGTTCAGTCACGTTAAATGAAGATCAGTTCATTTACAGAATGAGGAGAAGAAGAAAGCAAACAGAAGAACTGATCTCATTCGTTTTGACTCGGAGCCTCTGGTCTCCTTCAGGTGGAATGACTAACCTTGACATATAAAGTATCTCATTGCACTTTCTATGAATAGCATCCACTGCAGGCTCGTCCCACGTGTCCGTCCTGCACATCACACGCCGTCCTGATGTCATTTCTTTCAGTCTCATCCTATAACAGATCACACCCACAGCTCCACCAGACTGGACCTCTGACCCGGTGCAGAAACATCCAGATCAGCCTTCATTCACCACAGCCTGGGAACGGTGGACCATGAACTCTGTCTGCCTACAAACCTCCGCTCCAAAAGCAGGAAGTGGACTACAACCCCAGGGCATTCTGGGTAAACACAACCAGAACAAACAGGCTAGCCTAGAGCAAAATTCTCCATTTATTAAAATCTGAAGTTGCGCTCAGTGTCTTCAGAGGTTTTCATGTTGTTTCCATGAGTGTTTCTTGGTGCAGCGCCCCCACAGGCCAGGAGGGGAACCGGTTTTTCAAAGGTTTGGTTGGTGTAACAGAAAGAGAACCACAGCAGCTGGAGATGGAACAGATGTTGAAGTTTTTGTTCCCAGTCGAACCGAGTCTACCAGGAGAAACGACGATGCAGCAGCTTGGAAACGATGGTCACCTGCCAGGCTGCAGTATTAAACTGACATGTTGGAAACATGCTCCACATTTACCTCATCAGGTGTGTGTCTGCAGTGTAATCATGAGCTAATTTTGACCCAACAGCGCTTCAGGCTCCAGGAACTTTAATGCTGAATGAAAACCAACAAAGCAGACTCCTCTATGAACAGACGCCATGATGTGACAGAGGAAGTCCTTACACCATCATCAAGAGTTAAGATGGAGGATGGAGGGAAACCTGGAGGGAAACCTGGAGGGAAACCTGGAGGGAAACCTGGAGGGAAACCTCTGCCTGAGAGGCTGGTCCACTTCACAAACAGGTGACATCAAACACGACATTCAGGTCACTCTCAACATGTCGAAGTTAAAGTCTGGAGACAAATGAGTCTGTCAGTCACTGACCCTCATACTCTGACATATTAGTTACAACTTGGCTTCATTCTGCGATGTTATTCAGTGGTTCTGTGTTTGTTCACCACAACCAGGATGACTTCAGTCTGATTTAACATCTGAGAGGAAAAACTGATGAAATGTCTTTTTGTGTTTGTAAAGATCAGTTTTTATCTGTATTCTATAAAATAATATACCAACCTGTTACAATATAACATATATTAATATTGGATGTTGTTCAAAAAGAAACCATTAACTTGCTGGCAGCTGGTTCTGATGTGTTTTTGTGAATCATCTGAAATAATTTCCTCCATTAAACTCGTTTTTGTTTTCTGTGGATGTTGATGAAGCTTTTTGTTTGGCGTTCAGATTCCTGATGTTGATTCTGGGTTACATTTACATCCTGTGTGCATAATGTCAGACTGAAACACTCACCAGGAATAATTCTGTTTATTTGCCTCTGAAGTCTTTTCACCTTGTGGATGTTTTCTTGCAGGGCGGCATAAAGAACTGCTCTGACTCCTCAGCCTGGCAGACCAGCTGTGATCTGGAGCAAAATGCAACATGTTGGTTTAACTGCAGCAGGTGAATCCAGTGTCTGCTGAGTTTTTAAGAGACATTTCTGGTTGAGAAAAAGAAATAAATATGTAATAAATACGGATCCTATGTGAACCAAGAGCTTCCAGTCCTGCAGCAGGACAGTTTGTCTTCAGATATTGGTGCTAAACTTTAAGCATTGCTTTGGGTTTTACTCTGTTTTTGTGATAAATCTTCAAGAGTTTCATCGTGGTATGAAGAAAGTTATCATCTTGGTGAATTTCTCTGTTTATCTCCAGCCTCTTGTTGCTTCTGCTGAAGATAATATTAGACAGAAGACAAATATCTCCAGCCGCGATGCAGAAAGAGGAGAACAGAGAGAGATGGAGCACATAAAGGTTGTTTTTCTGCTGCGGATCGGTTTAGTGACCAGCTCACCAACTCGCTGTAAAGCCCCGTGTTTATAGGCTGCGTGTGGGTGGAGATCATAAAATAAAGTGTTTGCTTTCAGCCTCATGCAGAGAGATTACTTATGGCATGCTGAGCACATTCAGCTGCAGAGATACCAACACTTTTCTGTTTTCTGTCTGCATGCTCTGATGCAAAACATGACATGTAGCCTCACATCTCCCTTCATAATGTAGGTTAATTGGATTGGAGCCTCCTCAGCTGCTGTGAATGAACTGAATGAGGATAATAAACTGAAGCCACTGACGTATTCCACACACAACGATGTAAACATTAAACTGAATGTACCTCCACCTGCTCAGGTCTTCAGACATCTCTGGTCGGGATGGAGTCGTTCACATTGTTACAAATAAAACTCCAGGAAAACAAAGGAATGTCTCTGGAGGATAAAAATCCCACTCATTTTATGGCAGCTGAACATTCTGGACCTGGAAAGTTGTAAATCAGTAAAATTGTAATTTGCATTTCTAAACCAAGTGTAATTCATGCAAAGGCATCTGCATGTCAGAAACAGAGCCAGGCCACATTAATGAACCTTCCACTGACTGACAGGAGACATGGACCAAAAGAACCGAACCGACCCGCTTCGGCTCTGTCTGGAAGGATGGATGGATCGACTCAGAGAGAAGAGGAAGAAGATGATTACTGGAAATAACCAGCATGTCAGGGTCAAAGGTTAGCGATCGAGTAAAGCTTAAAACATTGTTTCTCATTGGCTGAGTGTCTGGACCTGCTGAACAAGCAGCTGGTTTTTACCAGGCTAATCATGAGCTAAAGCTAACTGTAGCGACCATTTGTCCCCAAACTTAAATTCAAAAATCAAAAAACTCAAAAACTCGAAAGTGATCAAAACAAAAGTAAATCCAACTCAAATAGTCACCTGATGCACCGTGGATTCTGGTTTACGCAGCAAAAAAGGGAATCAAAGTCAAAATATAGTTCTTTGGTTTTATTTTCAGTTCAGGCAAAAGGGTTACAGGCTTCTGTTGTAGCTGTTCTCTGACTGACAAAAGAAACCGATGTGACTGATTGGCTGGTAAAAAACCTTATGACCACCCACGTGCATAATAAGCTACCTAAGACCCACCTATTTATACCGTGAAATACCCACATCCCAACCGGAAATTAATTAACTAATTATGTGAATTCCTAATCAAAGAAATTATAAACAACAAAACAAAAATTCTAATGATAAATCAACTGGAAAAAACAAACAAATAATAAGAATAAACTAAACAATTTAAATTCTAAGATTTAACCAAAACATGGGAAAATAGCTCCTACACTAACTTTGAAATGCTAACTTTCTGTCTTCTCACAGGTTTTTTCTCCACCTGGTCTGGCATTTGAACTTTTTACTTTTCATGAACATAGAAAGTTCTCCTGGATCAGTTCTGGTACTGATCCAGTTTCTGGTTCTGTTAAAGTGGAGGTTCTCTTCTCCACTGTCGCTCCACCCTCAGTATGAGGTGTAGAGTCAGAGACAACACAGCCGATTCTCTGCCCTCGTTTGTAGATACTCAAGTGAACTGAAAGTCTTTTTCATTTCAGCTACAAAACAACAACCTTCTCAAATCCAATGCAGAATATCTGATGTGCAGAAAAACAATTCTTCTAGTATCAACTGAAACTATTTTTAGACACCTTTACATATTTATGCCCCATTACCATGAAGACTGCGGTTGTTCTTTTGCATGCAAGTTTTACCGTGACACTAACAGAAACCCTTCCATAACTCTCTGCACGTCAGCCGTGTAGAATTCATAAAATCCCAGGAGACCTAAATTATAAATCACTATCATTTTAAAAACACAACAGCAGATGCATGATAGAGCACACAGTGCTGGCAGGAACCCGGCCTGCTCTGCATATCCAGAGTTTTAGTTACACAACGAGTCGTGTCGGATTGTCAGTAGAAAAGATTTTTAATTAATTCATCACTTTCAAGAAATGATGGGGATTATATAACAAAACAGCGGTGAATATACAGAGGTCTGACCCATCCCGGCTGCTCTTCACTCAGAAACAGTAAACAAGGTAGGCAGAGAGAGCAAACTCATGAATTAGTCATGCTCAAAGCGTCCGCAGCTCAAAGGAGACGAGGTGAGGTTTAGGTAGATCCAGAGTTCTGCTGCTGACTCGTACGGAGAGCTGGGTGGCAAAACTCACAAACACACACTGCTCACACTTCCTCATTCAGATTCTTTAAACGTAGCAACCAGAAAAAACAAAGAAATACATAATGTCATTTTAAAAAACAGCCAAAGATTCACAAGCAAGATGAAAATAAAAACACCCATCAGATAAAAATGAACCAAAATCTAACATTTATTAAGTTTAACCCAAGATGCAGAAAAACATGCAGCAGATTCTGGACAGTCGTGAATTAAATAAAAATGAATCATTAAGCTTAGAGACACAGCAGATCGTTTAGGTGCTGCTTTAGATTCAGTTGGTAACTTCAGATCATCAATGTGATCAATTTATTAAAATAAGTTTTATCAGTTTGTTACGGAGGGCGACAGACGCTAACAGAGAAACAAACAGAAAAACCTTCACCAAACTGGTGCACAAAACATTTGTTAGAAAAAATAAAATAAATCACAACTTGTTCGCTTTTTTCTTGATTTTCACATATCCTGTTGCAGTTGTTTTCATGTTTAATATTTTAGAAACAAACAGAGATTCAGCTTCATTAATCTTATTTTTAGCACAAATATATTAACTTGAAAATCATGGAGTAGTAAAATGATTTTGACATCAACTATATGAGTAAAGAACACCAGCTTGAATCAAACTCTAAACGCAGAAACTCAAAGTCCTTCTCAGAAATATCTGATTGTTTCAGAATCCAGATGATTTTTAGGACCAAAGACTGAAAATATAAGAACAGGATTCAGTCCTGAGTGTTTTTAAAGCTCAAAGTTTCCCTCCCAAAAAACAATCAACACATGAAATAGATAAACCAAAAGATTAAACACGGCTCAGCTGTTCCTTTAACTCGGCTCAGAGCGGCTCAGAGCTCACACCGATCTGTTAAAATGTAATTGGCTGCACTGACGACTTTTTACTTTTTTTTTCTGAGTGAAGACTCGTTCCACAAAAAGTAATTTGTCAGTTATTGCTGTCTGACAGCAGCGATTAATCTCGCAGCACATTACATTTTTCCATTTCACCTCCAGAGTGGACAGGTTTTCCTGGAGAGGATTTCTGTCCTCAGCTGAACTTCTTGGACCTCCTTGGTCTCCATCTGGATCTGAATGCAGACCTGGAGTCGACATAACCCGACATGTTGGTCTGGGTCTTTACTTTGGTAAACATGAAGGTTTAGGTGAGAAATGCTGGCATCATGAAGCAGGCTGCAGTTTGGTTTCTGTGTTTGACTCTGTAAGGAACTGAGATGTAAAACATCAAACAGCCGTAGATCCTGAAGATCTGCAGAAACCAGCCTGCAGGTCTGAAGTAGATCTAAAGTTCTCAAACAGAACAATCACAACGATGGTTAGAGAGCGACCAAACTCCAAATCCACCTTCATTTTACAGATTAACTGTCACCCCTTCCACTTTTGGCCACGCCCCTCCGTGCATTTAGGCCCCGCCCACATTTTGGCGGAGCTACACTTTCACAGGTCACATCCCAAACACTAATTGGTCAAATTTCTCTGTAGAAGTCATCATCAAATCAGAATATGAAAAGAATGAGTCATTAAAGCCCCAAAGTGATGATGAGTGGATGAGTGGAGCTGCACCTCATCCAGGATGACCTTAAAGCAGAGATGCTTCATCCAGATCTTCATTTAGCCAACATGTGAGTTATAGAAATGTAATAAAAAGAATCAACTGCAGCAATGATCACAAAGAAAAACCTTCACATGTTTCCAGACGGCTTCTTTATTGGCAACATTCACACCTCAGAGTGACGGCAGGAGACAATGACAGGCACTAGGTGTGTGTGTGTGTGTGTGTGTGTGTGTGCGTGTGTGTGTGTGTGTTCACAGGACAGGAAGGGAAGGATGGGCAGAGTGTGATTTTTGTGAGAGAGATGGAGAATAGTCAAGAGGGTGAAATCATTAATTCCTGGCATTGCAGAATGGGGGAAGCTTGGTCAGTGTGAGAAGGACACACACACACACACACACACACACCTCTCTACATATACAATGGCACATTAATATATTGTACAGATCAACAGCGCCCCCTGAATCTGAACCACATAATTACACCTGCAGTCAACTTCAGCCTGAAGCCGTAAACGTCATCCTGAGTTTTAGAGGCAAGCAGCAGGTCTGGAGGTAAAAATGTGATTTAGTTTCATCTCTGGGAAGTTGAGCTAAACCGTGGAGCAGACATGTTCAGCTTCAGCTTCTTCTTCTTCTTCGTTTTCTGCTCCACGAGGAACCACCCGATTCCCCCACCATCCCCTTATCGTCGTGGTAACAAGCCTCCTGTGGTTAATTATGCTGAAACAATACCACAATGATTCATCTGGAGCTAATCTGACATTTTCACCAAATCCCCATTCAGTGGCAGTAAAGCATCTGCAGTGTGATTGTCAGATACGGTGTCAGTAAAGCTTTTGTTTCTGAATAATGGGATTATGACCAGCAGCAGCAGATTCAGGAACACTGCAGGGAATCCAGTGTCGCTCAGCACAGACCTCAGCGTAGAAACGCAGCAGTTAGTCCTCTGATTAAATGAAAATATGGACTTGGTTCTGGAAGATACTGTTGAGTCGTATAAGTTATTCTGAAATGTTTGGCATGTTTTTAGAAGAATCTGCTGTAGACACAATGGAGGAAAGAGACCAGCATGAAGGGAAACAATCCAAACTGAGCTAACAGTTTAGCCCATTGCTAAAGTGTTAGCTAAACTGTTAGCTAACAGGCTAAACTGTTATCTCAGTTTGGATTGTTTCCCTTCATGCACTTTTGGTCACATCAAACACGCTTTGAGCATCAGGAGGGTCTGGTTTACATTTAAACTCTATGTGGAGCGTTGGACACGCTCTATACGTCAAAGGCTCCAAACGGTTCAAAACGCGCCACAACGACCCTTGACCCGCCTTTACAGAGACTCTGAATGTAAACCAGACGTGTCTGACGCTCAAAACGCGTTTGGTGTGAACATACCCAAACATGTTGAACAGTTAAACTCATCTGTTAGCTGAGTTATCTGTTAGATTAGCTAACAAACTAACAGTTCAGTTGGTTAGCTAAACTGTTAGCCAACAGACAGCTAACACCATTGTTGAACAGTGTTAGCCAACAGACAGCTAACACCATTGTTGAACAGTGTTAGCCAACAGACAGCTAACACCGTCATTGAACAGTGTTAGCTGTTAGCCAACAGACAGCTAACACCGTCGTTGAACAGTGTTAGCTGTTAGCCAACAGGCAGCTAACACTGTTGTTGAACAGTGTTAGCTGTTAGCCAACAGACAGCTAACACCGTTGTTGAACAGTGTTAGCTGTTAGCCAACAGACAGCTAACACCGTTGTTGAACAGTGTTAGCTGTTAGCCAACAGACACCGTTGTTGAACAGTGTTAGCTGTTAGCCAACAGACAGCTAACACCGTTGTTGAACAGCGCCCAGGGCTGAACCTGAACCTGCTTTACATTTCTCCAGATCATTCTCTGACCTGCTGCCGGGTTCTGGTCTCAGCTGATGGGTCTCTCAGAATCAGAACAGCTGCAGTTAAACAAAGATTCAAAATGAGGAATAATAAAGAGGAGAAGTTGTTCGTCAGCTCACACACTGACTGTAAAGACTTTCTTTAAGGTGATGGCGTCATTAAACATTCAGATGGCTGATCATACCCTCCGCATTTAAATTTAATAACCCATCGCCCTCTTTGTGCGCCTATGAGACCCTAAAATAAATGTAGCTCTTCGGTCATTAAAGTCTGATTACTTACATCCAGCACATTAAGCCTCCAAAACCACAATATTCTGGCATTTTAGATAAATTAATAATTACATCTATCAGTCTTTTCAGCTGTACTCTTCCTCAGACCTGCAGCTTTGTTCATAAACTAACCAGAGAATATTTTTAGTGATCATATTTCTATGGAAGCCTGTGAGTCTCAGTGTGTGGAGAATGTTGTGTTTCTAGTGAGGGAAGCAGAAACGGCTCGGATCTTTAGAGGAAGGAAAAAATCTGCTAAAAGCAATTGCTGCAGTTTCACTTCGGCTCTTCTCAGCGGCTGCAGGATGTGAGCGGAGCGCCCCACCCGAGTCCCTCCATGGAGCTAATTAGCAGTTAGCTGCTCTAAAGTAGACGTGCTTGAACCATCGTCTTCCTGTGTCCGTACCTGAGGTAGAATAAATCCATCATAACGCAGTGAGAACTGAGCCTGGATTACAAATGAACTAAGAGCAGACGTGCCCTTTCAGTATGACTTTCAGAAAAGTCTAATTATTTACATGACTGACGATTAAACAGAAATGCCTGAAGGGTAAAGAAAGTCAAAAATATTATCATGATTTTTATAAAACTATATTTCAGTCCACAGAATCGCAGATATAATAACAACATAGGAGAAGAAAAATATTGCTGTCAGTATCATGTTTATGCTGAAAGTTGATTCACAAAGGAAACATTAAAGAGTCGAGATTAACAAAAGCTGTATGATGAGAGTGATGTGAGGGTACTGGAGGTCAACGAGGCTTAACTGCACATATTCACTCCAAGTTTTCCTAATTAATAGGTTTGTGAGAGCGTAGTCCTCATGCTGCTGGCAGAGCCAGCCCCACATTGTTCCTGCTTCAGACTGAAGAGGCCGGCAGTAATGAGAAAATGATGGGTTTGATTAAATGACAGACTTACTTTGTGCTCAGCACAGCAGAACCAGGATGGAAATAGTCACCGCATAATAGATTTCTCTTTTTCTGATTCTTCTTTTCACATGAAAAGATAAGAAGATCAGTTCAGGAAGTGGTAAAACCTGATTATGGTCTTAGCTGGAACAAATCAATAAGCCTCATAAAGAGTTATTATTCAGTATGATGATGAGCTGGAACGCTAATGCAGGCTAATTGCTGCATTTCAGGGTTTTCTTCAAGCAGCATCAGAATGGTTTATTATCTGCAAAGTGGAGCTCAGTTTTATCAATATGGTGCATTTATTCTCACAACCTGGACTGAAAAGTTTCAGGAGAACTGAAATGGAGAAAAGCAGGTGAGAAAGAAACTATAAAACATCTTCAGTTATGATCTGGGAGCCTGAAGCAAAAACCCAGAAAATATAATAAAATATTTAAGAAAAATTAAAATGTGGCCCAACCAGCAGGCCTCCTCTCTGTCTGCTTGAATCAGAGACAACTGCTAATAATATGCCAGTTAATGATAATATAGCAAATATTATCTGTTGCTCACTTTGAATGAAACAAATTCAAATATAAAGAATAAAGAAACAGCAATCTAATTATAAAAATGACTGTTGCTGCTGTAAGACGTGTTGCTGTGGGACTCAGCAGCTCTAAACATGTTTTCTTTATAAATAATTGATAAAGAACAAACTGACCTGTTTGGTCCCTTAAGATGATCAGATGTTCAGTGGAACCAGCAGGAGAATCAGAAACGTTTCTCCGTCTCATCGGTGTCTCAGCGCCGGCGTCCTGCTGACATCATCAAACCAGGCGAAAGGTTTTACTGGCAGTCATGATTAAAACGAAGGAATCTAATGTGTTTTCATCTCCCACCGGAGGGGAGCGCCGTTTGAAATGTTTTAATTAGAAATCATTAATAAACTGAACTTTCTGAGGCTTTCCAGGCGCAGCAGCACCTGAGGCTGAGAGCGGCTCTCAACCACACAGCTGAATCTCTTAAATATGAAATTCAATTATTAAACACTTGATAAATGAGGTTATTGGAAAAGAAATGCTAAGGAAGTGGTTTACTCCCACATTCCCTCAGTTTCAGATCAGCTGGAAATCATCCTGATAAAAACCAAAAGCAGCAAAATAAAACAAACAGGAAGGAGATTTAATGTCCAGCTGCAGTGAGAAAACATTCAGTTTAACGTTACTGAATGAGAGTTCAGCCGCAGCATCGATACCTGGGAACTCTGTGTGTGTGTGTGTGTGTGTGTGTGTGTGTGTGTGTGTGTGTGTGCGCGACAGAGATGAGCTTCCTTTGTGCAGGTTGCACCACGTCTGCATCCTGCTTTAAATGCAGGAATCTGACAGTAATATTTTCTGCATATTATCTGCTGTGTCAATGTTACCAAAGCAAAGAACTGAAAAACTTTGGCTTGTTGGAGAGGAGAGGAGAGGAGAGGAGAGGAGAGAGGAGAGGAGAGGAGTTATCTGGGTGTTTTGTGTGAGTGAATAAGATGATGAAGGAGCTGAAGGCTGGCTGGTGTCGCTCCTGGAAGGGCTCTTTTTCCAAAAGAGTGTAATTTAAAGCGCAGCGTGAGGTTGATGAGCTGAAATGGACGGATACAACAGAAGGTCAGAGCGACCGAGACTTCAACCAAGAGCAGAAAGAAAAGCAAAAAGAACCATTTGGTGAAAGTGTTGGACCCTCTGTTTAAATATGACTTATGTTTTTTATCCCCTGATTATTGACTTGCTTGGCAATAGAAAGAAGTCAACTGAATTATTGAAATTGCTTCAGCTT
>NW_006800437.1:179098-183216 GCF_000485575.1 Poecilia formosa | reverse complement strand
TTTTTAAATAAACCTTAAAGCTTTTTAAATAAACCTTAAAGCTGAGCCGTTACTGCTGTGTGTCATCCCGACTCCTTCAGAGGTGATGAAGTGGCGCTTCTCGTCTTCGCTGGAGGAAAACATTTCCAGGCACAGAGGCGTCATGCTGCACTTCACCCAACGGATGTTTTATTGTTTGACGTCATTTCTGCTGCTGCTTCTCATTGTTCCTCCATGTTTCAGTCAAATTTATCTGACCTTTTAAAAATATTTCCTCCTTTTTTCATGTGTGTGCTGAACATGGACATTGATGCTGATTATTTCCTTTGTATCAAGACATTTCCCCATGGTGAGCTAATAATCTGCCAGTGGAACTTTTTTCATCATTTTCTGAAAACAAGCTCATATATTTTGCTTTAAAGTAGCTTGTAAGTTAGTTTTATCTTATTTCAAGTGTAATAAGTTATCTGCACTAGAAATCAGACAAAAACATTCAGTAAGATTTTGTGTTTTTGCAGTGTATTGTTTGGATTAAATCAAACTAAAGAAAATAATGATTCATTTCTCAGCTTTATCCAAGGTTTGAGAACTGATCAACAGACCAGAATATGCTGAAGTTAGACGGGCTTCCAACTTTTCACATCCTGGGAACGATGTTGAATGAAACGTAAAGATGAGACGCCTGCTGTCATTTAGTTCTGAACCGCCTCTGAACATCCTGCTTCATCGTCTCCATGGTTACGGCCTGCAGGACGGACGATCAGAGCTGCCCGTCTGACGCTCAGGAATGAAACGCTTGACTCTGAAGACAAACGTAAAGCTCCTGGAGACGAGATGCTGCTGTGCTGACAGGTCAGAGGTCGTGTGGATCAGGCTGAACCAGACTGACGTCTTTCAGGCAGAAAAGAAACTTTCTGAAGGTTTACTTTCTTTCTTTTTGAGTCTCTAGGAAGGATCACAAGTCCAACTCCTCCTGGATGAGGCGGTTCGTTTAGTCGGCTGTCAGTCCTCTATCTGAGCCTCAGAAAAACATTTCTACAGAATAAAAAAACCTGAAGTGACCTGGATCTCGATTTAAAATCGTCTCCTTCAGCTGGATGGGAAAGCGAGCGGCAGAAAAGCTTTTTGTTCAGTAAGAGCTGCTTCTGATTGTGAGAGCCATTTTGTCTCAACTTTCTCTCTTAGAGTGGCCTTTCGCTTTTCCACCGCCAAAAACAGAAAGTCTGGGTAATTGTGGCTTTTAATGTTTGATGGAGTCTTTTTGTCTTTAAAATAAAATCCCATTTTTTCCAGAGGTCTGCAGTGTTTCCCCTTTTGGTCCTAACGGGCCATTTATTGCTCTCATTAGCAGCTGAAGCATAAAGCCAGCTTTGTTTTCCTCACATGTTCAACATAACACACCCAGTCTAATCATGCAGTGGAGGATGTTTAATTGCAATTAATTACCTGTGAGATTAGCTGCATTAGGCAATGAAATGTGCTGCTAATTGTATTGAGTTGTTTCTTCTCAAACAGTGGAACTGATTCGTTCAGCTCAGGAGTTCATTGTTGTTCTGCAGGAAATAAAAGACGTTTTAATTACATTACAGCTGCGAATCTGGAGAACTATAAAACCAGTTGATTTTTAAACTCTGATCAAACTGATGATCTGAGCTGGTGAGGATTATCAGACGTCCAGCTCTTCCACTGAAACACCTCAAACATCATTTTGGATCAAATCTAGGAGATGTTACAGCTGCATGAAATCTGAGCCCGACAACCTGCTGACACACACACACACACACACACAATATGATCCCTGTTGTAGATCATGAAGATCAATCCCATATTTGGTATCATGGATTAACAGATATTTGTCCTTTTTATCTCATCGAATCGTCGCTCCTGTTCCGCCTCGGGTTCCTGCTGACCTGTCGTTCCTTTTCCTCCGTCAGCTCACTGCATCACTGAGACTGACTGATCTGGTGCAAAGGAATGATGGCAGCACGCGTTGCTATAAAATACAGCAGCATGTCGGGTCAGTGGAAACAGAAACTGTTGTCAGATCTAAGATGAACTGAAGACAAAATCAGGATCATTTATTTACAGGGAACTTTAGCTTGGAGTCCAGATTTTAACCAGATTTCAACCAGATTTTAACCAGATGAATGTTAAATGTTCCTGGATCAAACTGGAGGTTTAGAACTGAACACAAGACAGAAATTAAAAGATACTCAGGAAAAATGTAAATAAATTCATTTTCAGTAGCTTTAAAAACTTTCCTCCAGCCGAGGGGTTAGCAGTTAGCATCAAATTATTTTACTGATTCATCTGATTATTGAGCAGCGGTGATGAAGAAATATCATTTTGGATATAAAGTCACAGGATTTACCTGTTCAGCAACAGCAGATGCTAAAATATGAGAAATAATCCATATTTCATTTTCTTTGCATGGGAACAGTTTGTCTGCATCAGAAGATTCATGTTACTTTAAATTATACATGATCTAAAAATATCACACACTGTGATGTTTTCTCCTCTTGTATTGCTCTAATAATGCTTAATATAAAGTAAGATATTTTTTGATCAGGAGGAACAGAAATCAGAGTCCAGATGATTCTTGCAGATGAAGCAGCAGCTTCAGCTCCAAACGAAGCAGCTGAATCTTCAGAGAACTGCTGCTAACACGCTTTGGAATAAAAATATTATGTAGCATAAACACAAGAAGAGCCATGATTACAGACAATAATAAAATCATCACTGGCTGTTAACACTGACGGTGAACTCTTCTGTTTCTGGTCGACCTGGTGAAGCTGGTCAGACGTTTCATCCAAAGTGTTTCATAAAACACAGGTTTGCCTCGTTTGTCTGTGAATGTCTGCTCGATGCTTCAGCTGTAGATGTTTTCATGCCTGATTGGTCTGCTGGGTCAGAGCAGAAACCAGAGCAGAATGAAAGTTTGCTGTTTCTAATCTGGCTTCTCATTCCCAGATATCAGCTCTTCCCCGGAGGCTAAAGAAACGGGGCTGCAGCCGATGTTTCCTTGTTGAGTTTGTTCTGAGACCAGAAACACTTTGTTCCCACAAATTTAATTAGAGGAAGATTCTGTTTGTGAGCCAGCCGATGCGTCCATCTGTCCGTGTCGACATTTCGAAGCCATCGCCACTGAGCTCAGCTCAGATTAGAAAGTCCAGGATGAGTTTAGCTCAGACAATAGGACGTTTTTTTCTGTCTGAATCATGAATAGCTTCCTTTCGGTTTCAAAGAGCTGTTTCTAATGAGTTCAGAGACCACACTTCTAATTTGGGTCCAACATGTTCTAATCCATCTAAAAATGGGATTTGGGATGATTTTCTAAGCAGGATGAAACGTTCCAGCAGGACCTCGCCTCCTCCTAAACATTTCTCTGTTTCTGAAGGACTTGATTTTACTTTTGGAATGAAGTGAATACAGATTTCAGCTGCATCAGGAAAACAACAGAACTATTTATCTACCAGCATTTAAAACATTAACTCAGGTAGATTTAATATTGCCCTCTTTAATGCAACATTCTTATTCATAGATTTTTGTTACATTTCTGAATAAATGACATAAATTCAGAGTCCAAACGCATCTGAGTCCAAATTTGTGGCAGATCAGGATAAGAGCTAAAAAAAATGATATTAAACAGAAATAAAAGATGAAATGAGCCATGGTTGGTACTGCTAGCTAAGCAGTTAGCTGGGCTAACGCTGAAGCGCTAGTTATAAATATCAGTTTCGCTAATGCTAGGTGCTATACCAACATGGTGTTTAGCAGAAGCTAATGCTAAAGAACTAAATTCAGCCATGTTGATTCCCAGCATGAGGAGAACAAGAATACTTTGTTTACTTCAGTTTGTTTGTTTATCAACATTTTTATTCATCACAGCCCAGTTCAGATCTTTACACCCTCCATAAACCCGATCTGACCCGCTTCCCCATGTGGAACTAAATCAAATCCAATAGTTTCCAAAGTGTCTGCAGTCTGAACGGTCATGTTGTATTTATCCGACTTTTACATCATCAAGGTGAGACATAATTCAGCTGGAGAGGAACGGAGACGGTGGATCTGGACACGTCTGAAAATGATCACAATGAAGTGATGAAATCAGTCTGAGTCAGTGAACACATCACATCCCA
>NW_006800437.1:174281-177516 GCF_000485575.1 Poecilia formosa | reverse complement strand
CATCCTCTTCCTCAGCTGGTGTTTTCATCCTCAGACAGACGTCATCTCATCTCAGCCGTTTAACACATCCTTCAGCTGCTGGGAACTCAATTCCCTCATGGATTCTCAATCCTATCACTTCAGCTATGCTATGCTTCTCTGAGTGCTTAAAGCAATTTTGCAAATGACTTCTTGCGGGTAATGCACTTAACACAGATGGACTCACTGGCAGCATTTGTCAATGCAGTCGGGTTTTCTGGGGCATGCTTTCTGTCATACGGTCCCTTCTGGAACCAGACGATTGGTTCGTTGGTTTGTTTGATTAAGTTGTTGCTCTGAAGCCCTCAAAGTGTTGGTTCTGGTCTCTAAGGTCCAGAGAAACCCAGAGGCGGATATTTGCTGTGCCTAGCAGGCCGGATCTGAGATTCCAGCTGCTTTCTGTCTTCAGGAAACTTCAACATCTCAATGCAAAGAGAATCTGGAGGTTTAATGGAGCATCTCATGTAATCTGTTCACTCTGGGGACCAGAACACCTTCTGGATCATCTTGATCCTCATGACCCTGGTTTTCCTGCACTGGGACAACAGAGACCGGCACTGGGAGCTGTACTGGGAGCTGTACTGGGTGAGAAACACATTACCAGGTGAAATCCTTCGTAATGAAACATGTCCTGTCTGGTTGGACAGCTTTAGATTCAGCAGAGGTGGATCCATGTTTTTGTGAATGATTTAGTTCTGCTTTGCTTTTCTCTACCTGCTTTATAGATCAACAACATCCAGAGATATTTCTCCTTCAGAGCACAAACACAGAGACAGTAACGCATCTCCGGCTCTGTGTCGTATTGACTGAAGTAATAATTCAGGCCTCCCCAGGAAACGAGCCTTTCATTCTGTCAGCCGCTGCGATATATACAGCATGCATACCTGGGAGCGCAGTGTTTGCTCTGCCCACATCACTGCAGCACAATTTATTCCTGCAAATCTATTACAACATGCAGGATATCATGTCTGCAAAGCACCAGCATCAAACAGGCCCATTCCTCTCAGAAGCAGTCGGCTTTAGCAGGAACGAAGTGCAAACATATCCACTGTTTGTCAGGTTTTACTAATACTGAAGTGCAGAAAAATATGACAGATTTTCTGCCCTAAATTATTTCAAATGATGGAAACAAAGACGAAGACACTCAGTTCATGTTTTCTGTCAAACTCTCTCATCTTAATGTAGGAATTTCAACCAGTTTCTTCTCTTTTCTTTAAGGTCTTCTGACTCTCAGGTCTTCATTCATTAGGAAGACGAGCAGAGAGGCCGGGAATCGAACCTGAGACCGAAACAGATTTATTTCTGCTCTTCTTTCTCTGACGGTCCCAGCACAACATTTCCATCAGCAAGAGGTGGGAACTTTGACTAGACTGTTGCAGGACCTTGATTCTTCTCTTCCCTTCTTGTTCCTGGTGGGATGTTCCAGGAAAACAACCAGCAGGAATGTTGATCAGATGAACGGCCTCAGCTCTTTTCCAGGTATTTGTGACAATATTTGTGTTTCTCATGACCGTAGAAGAACCGTCTGTATCAAAACACACAGATAATCCACCTCCCAGCAGAGGAGGAGTCGTCACTCAGAGGTGACTTTCACCCCCTGCTGTGAACAGCAGCTCCAGGAAACCAGTAGGACCAGTTATGGGACCAGTGGAAGAACAGCAGAGGACAGAGCTGGTCTGTGGAAACCAGATCAACGACGCAGTAAGAAGGAAAACAGAAAATCAGTTCAGCCATCAGCAGAGCTCACACATATGATCACAGTTTGGGATGACCTGACCTCTCATGACCTTTCATGACCTTTCATGACCTCTCATGACCTTTCATGACCTAATATAAATGTTTGTGAACTGTGGGAGGAAACTGGACCCAAACAGAACTGCGGGTCGGTTCTCCACCATGCAGCTCATGAATCAGTTGATATTAAATCTCCCAGGTAGAGGAAGAGTTAAGCTGTGATCAACCTTCTGTTTTTCAGAAGTCTTTGCTGCATTACATGAGTCAATGTGATCCGACACAAAGGAGCCTCTTATCTGCCAGAGGTTTTATAATCACTAATTACAGAACAACCTGAGAAGATTTCATCCTCCTCCAGCTTTTCTTCTGCTTTTTGGTATCAATTATCCTAATTATGTTTCCAGGTATTGATTCAGAGCATCATCACTAGATTGGTCCAGCATGATAATTACAATTAATGACACTTTAATTAATACTAATTACAGGTGTGGGTGGACATGCTTACAAGTTTACTCTTTTTATTTTATCAGTATAAATACTCCTAAGAAAATATGATTTTTTTTTCTCTTTTTCCCAGCATGCCTCTGACCCTGCTATTGATCTCTCTTTGCTTTTGTCTTTCAGGGAACCTGAAATCTGTATTTGTCAGTGAAAAATATAGACGAGCATGCGGCGTCGATGTCCCTGCAAACCTACATATTTTATCATGTCATCATCATTTATTCATGCTGCGTATTGATCTGCTCTTTCTTCGTTCGCTTGCATCCTGCTGCACACTCGTCACACCTGCAAACAGCTTTAATAATTATAACTGCAGGAAATATGAGCATATTTACAGCTGATGTACAGTGAAGCAGTGGAAGGTGCAGCAAAATTGTGACAGATTATACTCATATTTTAGTTATAATGAGAGCTAAACCATTTTTATTAAGTTAGAGGAGATATTAATGTGTAAAAATCCTGTTAAAACTAAAAAACTGAGGTTATAATCATCATTTAAAACTTTTTCCATCTTTAATGTGATATTTATCCTGTAAAATATAAAAAATAAATCTCTCTAATAGCCTGATTGCAGAAGTGTTCACAGCCTCAGTCAGGTATTAGCTTAGCAGTGTGAACACCGACGCCATCCGGTTGTAGAAATGGTTTTTATCTCATTACAGCTGAAAAGGCTGAAAATCACTTTAACAGTTATTCTGGTCTCTGCTGTTAATTCAGATTTTAGCAAAGGTTAAACCAACAAGGCCGTCACAGTGTCAGAGACACGGAGCTCTACTGCCACCTGCTGGTTGTTAGCAAGCCTGCAACAAACCACAGGCTGCAGGTGGTGAGCAGAAATCCTGCAGAGTTTTGGTTTGATGCTGGTGACTGATATTCAGCTGAATACATTAAGCATATCTCAGTATTTTTATGCTCTGCGTTTGATTTTATGTAAACTTGTTTTGCCTCCAGTTCAGCATCCAGAGATGCTGAACTGGAGGCA
>NW_006800437.1:163256-172957 GCF_000485575.1 Poecilia formosa | reverse complement strand
AGGTTACAACCAGGCTGCAACCAGGTTACAACCAGGCTGCAACCAGGCAACAACCAGGTTACAACCAGGTTACAACCAGGCTGCAACCAGGCTGCAACCAGGTTACAACCAGGCTGCAACCAGGTTACAACCAGGCAACAACCAGGTTACAACCAGGCTTCAACCAGGTTACAACCAGGCTGCAACCAGGCAACAACCAGGTTACAACCAGGTTGCAACCAGGCTGCAACCAGGCTGCAACCAGGCAGGCCCACCTGGAACGATTTTCTCTTTTTGACCAGGAACGTCTCTAGATTTTCCAGACTTGAGCTTCGCTGCAGTCAACTTTCCTTTTGTCTCCTCAGACACACACGTGTCTCCCGCTTACTTTCCCACAGAGAGACGCGTGAAGCAGCATTAAGGTGTCAACATGAGAGCCGAGCCAGAAGCGCCGTGAAAACAAAACAGACCTTCACAGTTCTGGCACGTCCCTCCCGCACATTAGTATGCAGCTGCATCAGGACTCATTTGAAGTGATGTACTTTAATTTGTGATGAAGATGAAAGTGTGTTTTTGCCTCTGGTTAGAGTGCAGCATCAGCCAACAAGTGGGATTAGTGCCGTTACTCAAGGACACTTGAGGAGGAAGCCAAAGCTGATCTCCCTCTGCAGACTGCTCTGACTAGTGGATCATTAACTTCATATATAAGTTATTCAGCAGTTCGTCCATCTAACAGATCAACTCTAAACTCCAAACAGAAGAGCAGGTCACCATCAGGCAGGAACCAGAACAACAGAAGGTTCCAGAAAAGAAGGAGAATCAACTTTGCAAATATTGACTTTTCATGGAAATTTTTATAATTTTACAAAAAAAAAATATATATTTTCTGATAAGGAATCATGTAAACATGTTAAAACCAGAATAAACAGCTAAATGTGGCCCAGGCCTCCCTCACATTTCTATTTATGTTCAGTTTTTGATTCTCTCTGAAAAATAAATATAAACCAAATGATCAAACTTGTTCTGTTTCCACACAGACTGATGTAAAAAGATAAACCAGGGTTGGTTTTCTCTTGGCTCATTATTATCACTCTACCCACATTTATGCCAGGAATACGTCTGCTGCAGGAAGAAATGCATAAAAATGTACATGTTACACAGATTTAAATACTTTACATTCATTAGATTGAACTAAAAATCCTTCTGATTCCACAGAGACTGAAAGGATCAGCATCGGTCTGGGTTCGGCCAGGCAGCTGATATGAAGCATGGAGAACATCTGATCACTGCAGTGTTGCTATACCTGCTGTAGACACTAGGTGTCCTCATTTCCCCAGATGCTCGATGATGATGACGAACCTTCATCTGTTCTGGTTAAAACCTGAAGATCAGCGTCATCAGAACAGAACAGATGCTAACATGAAGCAGGAAAGTGAAACAATGAAACGTTTCAACTTTGCTGACTTTATCGGAACAGGAACGCTGAATTTATTTCAGATAACCAGACATCCTGGTTCTGTCTGCTGGTTCGATTCCTTTATGTTTATCTAATTGAACTGAGAGGTTCAACATTTAAAATCACATCTGAGCTCCAGTTTTGTGCAACAAAGTATAAAACAAGTATCAATGCACAGCTGATTTTCATATCTATCTTTAGCATCACAGGATTTCAGGTTTTATTATCTTCAGTGAAGCCTGAATCCTCTGATGTCCACCAGCTGCACTGAACATCCTCAGGTCTGAAATATTGTTGCAACTTTGCCCAGAATGATGGTCATCAAGAAGCATGGCAGCATGCAAACTGACTGAACACATTTTTCATTTTAGCTTTATGCACTTCAGGTTTGGTAAATCAAATCAGACCAGATCATTTTAATTATGCCATAATTCATGCAACCTGAGTGTTTTTTTCTCTCATCAGTGATGCATAAAGCAGTCAGATTAAATAATGTTACCTCTGCATACAAATCTCATATTGATCAAATGAATGAAATGAGAAAGAAATGAGAAAGAAACAGGAACAATTCCAGGAATTATAATCCTTCCTGCTCTCTGCAGTCCGGACAAACAGGAATACGAAAAGGATTTATGCACTTAGAAATAGAGTGAAAGAATTGTACTTATTTTAAAATGAATTTATTTAAAATGTATATTGATATATCATATGTAGCCTGGTTGCAGCCTGGTTATTCATATATCTATTGATGTGTATGGCATATTTAATGCGACATTTAATGGTTCATTTACTTATTTCAAAATGTAATATTTAATTTTGTCCATTTTGGCCTTCCGTACGCCTGACGGGTCACATCGCTGTGATTTGAAAATCCTTTCCTGACCCAAACTTTGACGCTCCTCTGCAGTCCAGCTCTGGTTCTGTCAGCAAACCAAACAGATGAGATGAAAAACTAAATCACTGCAGAACAACCATCATTTCCTCATGTTTTTACTGATGTCTCTTAGAAACTTTTAAACTAACTTCCTGTTTCCTGTTTGAAATTTCACCGCTTCCTTTGTGAAAGATCATCAGCTGCAGTCTGATGTGTTTCAGCACATCGAGGTGGAAATCCGTCCTGCTGTAGTTTGAATTCAGAGAATCTGGAAAACAAAAGTTCATTTCTTCTAGAAAAGAGAAAAAAATTACTATGTGGTCACTGTGAGTGACTAAGTTTGCATTATTAACTATTTTTTGTGTCAGTTTGAATCAACTGGGACATTTTAAACTTTAAAGTTTTTGAAATTCAGTCATTTCTCCAGCTTTTCCCATCTTTTCTGTGAAACACATGAAGTTCTGGCAGAAGGATCAACAGAAATCAGACCAGATCATATCAATGATAGAAATTCAGATTCTGAATTTCAGAAACTCAGAATCAGTCTTGACTGGGTTCTGTTGATCTCTGGATATGAACTGGATCATCTGCAGATTAATAAAGTGAAACTTGTGTTTCTATCCAGGATTAAAAGTAAAAGACAAACAGAGTGAAGTGACTTTTTAATGTTTTTATTCACTGACTAAAAGAAGAGAAGCATTCATTCAGCATCATTTCCAATCAACAGTCAGCAGGCTGACCCTCCATTCTGCTCCGTCCCGGTCAGTTCAGAGGTCCTGCTGCCCCTCGTCTCCCAGCCTCCTGCAAGGAGAGACGACCCCTGACCCCCAGCTGGATCCTCTCAGGTCAGATTCATTCGTTGGAGCTCAAAGTTTGATCTGTGCAGATTTCAGCCTGGTAGCCTAGAGGTCAAGGGTCAGGGGGTCTGCGTCTCTGCTTGGAGGAGGAAGGAGAAACCCAGCGCTTACATCAGCAAACAGTCACACAGGAAGTTACACTCAGAGTAAAACCATTTCTGCAAAAATAAAAGCCAAAACAACAACAACATGGGGTCTGATGTACAAAGTCTGTGTGGTTTTAGAATCAACTTCATGTTCAGAATCTGAACCCAGACAAGAGTTGCATAAGAGGAAACACCACGATGAGTCGCTGATACCATTACAAATATGCACTGAGTGACTTCATATATATTCATCTCTTTATATAGTTTCTATTTCTTCCTCTATGGTTTTCTAAAGGCGCAGCCTGGCGCCGTCAGCACTGCCCCTTGTGGCCGCTTGTAAAACTGCTGTTATTGCAAACTGTCCTGATCTGAAACAAATGCACAACATTCGTACCACGATAGAACCGGGGGCCGTCTAGCCGGTCTCATGGAGACCAAGAGCGACCCGCCGCCGCCGCCGGGTTGGCTGGTCACACTTCAAAACATCTTCAGACAAAAATGATTACAAGATCTCAGAAATCATCATCATAAGGCCAAGTATTGTCATTGCACGTTCTCTTAGTTCACATCTAGACTGCTGCTCTGTGACGGCGAGAGAATGGAAAGCAAATATAAAAACAGAAAAATAAAGTTTAGATTAAATGCATTCCTCTTGCATAGTTGTGATGCTGGACTGGGCAGCAGGCCGGCCCGGCCGCCTGATCGGACGTTTGGCTCTCCAGTCCATTAGGACTTGGTTCAGCAGCCAGAAGCAGATCTGACCTCTGACCTCCTTTAACGTCCAGAGGAGTTTCACCAGAACCGCTGGTGGGTTAATGTGCCAGAGCATCGGGTCGCATGAGGAGCTCCTCTGCTGCACATCCAGTGTTTTCTCACATTTACATTCCTGCATGAGTCCAGCTCTCTGCACGCTCCTTCTGACCGGAGCTTCTGGTAGGAGGAGCCGGTTCAGCTTCAAGCTAAAGGAATCTGAGATAAGAGACGGGAAACTTAAAAAGCTGGAGTCCCTGCAGATCCGACCGTCTGCTACTTTGGTTCTGAGCTGAGCGGGTCCAGCAGAGGGACACAGCGAGTTAGAGGCCAGCTCTCTGATTGGACAACGCCACACCCGCCTGACATCTGCTCCATGTAACACAGGACACAGAGTCAACTGTAACCGTGGTAACGATCGCCTAATAACTCCTGGATCAGTTCAACATGTCAGAACGATAACCCCCCCAGTGTGGATGGAAACGTGAAATCAGCTGATCTAACGGAGGAACAGCGCCACCTGCTGCACAAACACACAACTCAGGGTAAAAAATATAGAGGGCTTCATCTGTCTATAGATATTATTTTCTATGCACACTGATGGAAGGATCCCCCCATCCTTCATGTGGAATGTTCTTTCCTAGCAGCTAAATCAGTTTACAGCTTCATGGAGCCAGAACCCGCGACCCCATGACCCCATGACCCCTGACCCCTACGGTTCACACTGCCTCGCTCCTCACAGAGAAACAGGAAGAAGACGGTGAGCCCAGAACACCTGATGACACGGACCCTGAGAGCCAATCAGAGGTAAGGACTCGGCTTGGCCACGCCTCCACTTCCTGCTCCACATTGGTTCGTTTTCCTGTGAGGTCCAGAACCGACCCGTTCCAGAGAGCAGGAGGAGGAAACCGCCACCAGGGGGCGACACTGAGGCGAGATTGAAGGTTGTTCCTCAGGACGCGTCAGCAGAACAGAACCGGGACCAGAATGATTCACACAGACGAGCAGCAGGCCTGAGATAGTTTCTGTTTCGCGCCCTGAGAACCAACCGTTCCTGTTGCCATGGCAACGCTTCCCACCTTCATCGCACACACAGGTCTTCTCTCAGCCACACACTCTCTCCCACTGGACGCACCGGAAAACTGCACAAAGTGATTAAAACTAACTTTACAGGCACACAGCAGTTTGGATCAGAGCGGACCGACCAGAACCAGAACCGCCGAACCCAAACCCAAAGGACCGAGCTGTGAGCCATGTGGGACTCCACAAGCTGTCCCCTTTCAGAATACTTTGTGCTGCAGCATGTTGGACCCAGAACCGGTCGGACCGGGCCGAGTCAGGCTGTCGGCGCTGATCTGCTCTCACAGAACAACAGGAACTGATTTCACTCAGTCTGACTTCCTGTCTGAGCCGACCGCAGCAGGAAGCGAAGGTGAAGCTGCAAAAATCAGCTTC
Organism: Poecilia formosa; assembly: GCF_000485575.1. Classification (NCBI taxonomy): domain Eukaryota; kingdom Metazoa; phylum Chordata; class Actinopteri; order Cyprinodontiformes; family Poeciliidae; genus Poecilia; species Poecilia formosa. The sequence continues at coordinate 167,500 of NW_006800437.1, read as the reverse complement.
TTACAAAACGGAGAGGAAAAGACGCTGACCTCTGACCTTTCACCAGCTGATACCAGAGCACCGTGGCAACCAGCCGTCAGTGTGCAGCACTCTGTTCAGCCTAGGTACCAGACCAAGCTGGAAACCATGGCAACCACGACCCGGTTGCTCCTGGCGCCGGGGCTTTTCTGCAGCCAGTAAAGTTCTGGAAGTTCAGGACCAGATTTGGATCTCTGCAGTCTGAAGACATCTGGAGGAGAACGTCCCGCCGTCAGAGGGCCGAGTCTCTCCATCAACCTTAATCGTTGAAAACAAATGTATGATTAGGTTCTTTGGGCCTCGGACCGGACCGGACCGGACTGGACCGGCCCGGAGAGTCCAATCAGATGGCCAGACGCACAACAACATCTAAACTAGTACACCGGAGAATGTGGAGCCGTTTCCAAGGCAACTGTGACATAAGAGGAAAATAAAAGTGATTGTTTTGCACATCCCACTCATCAACATCAGGGCGACGCCGCAGGCCGACCCGAACCCGACCCGACCCAAACCCTGAGGAGGCGCAACCAGAACCATTAATGTGCTGCAGATTCCAGAAAAAAAAATCAAGGAAGGAATCTGTGATGCATGAAGCTCGGCCCAGTTTACATTCAGCGTTCCAGCTCTTCAGAACCGGGCCTGCAGAACACAGCCGCTGCTCCGGCCCAGTCCAAACGGTTTTACACGCCAGGAACCCGACTCATCAAGAATGAAGCGAGAACTTGAGTCAGCCGGCTGTGAAGGTTAAAATCAGAACCTCAGATGGTTCTGATCAGCTGGAGGCTCGCCAGGAAGTAACTAAACTCTCTGTAACACTGCCTGACACGCCCTAAGAAATGACCTCTGACCTTAAAAATAACACATTCAATAACCAGTCACATCATAAAACATAACACCCCTCCACGCCCCACCTGAAACAAAAAGCAGCTGCAGCACTCAGCCTGGCCTCCATCACCAACCTGCTGCATCTGAGCAGGATTACAACGCATCTGTGTTCAAACACATGGGGGGGGGTGAAAGGTCACCACGAAGTAAACAAACAGAGAACACACGGGGGGGGGCAGAAAACTAACGGGGATCAGAGTTACATCACACAGAGGCTCTGCAGGGTGTTAGGGTGATGAAATAAGAAGTGATCCCACTGTGGGCCAGACTAGATCAGCCGAACACAGATCAGATCAGACCAGATCAGACTAGATCAGCCGAACACAGATCAGATCAGACCAGATCAGCCGAACACAGATCAGATCAGACCAGATCAGACTAGATCAGCCGAACACAGATCAGACCAGACCAGATCAGACTAGATCAACTGAGCAAAGATCAGACCAGACCAGATGAGCCCAGACTTGACAAAGTCATTTCAGCTGACTAGTTAAAAATCTGGTTTTATGAAGGAATTTTTTCCGATTTCTAAATTAAAAACAAAAAAGAAAAAAAAAGACTGAAGCAAATTTAATGATCAGAAATAAAAACTAAAATAAAAGCCGATCCTGTGAGTGTGAGCTCTGCATGGTTTACTCAGGTCTGCCGTGTTTCCAGCTGGTCTGGTCCGTCCGGCGCCGCTACACGCCCGCGCTGAAGGCGCACAGGTCGCGGTGGAAGTGTTGGGTGGGTTCGGACAGAACCGCAGTGGAGTCCATGCAGGGTTGCCAGTCGCGGCCGAGGCTCTGAGAAACCTGCTTCATCAGGTAGAGGACCGGGTCGCCCTGCACGTAGATGGACTGTTCCGGGTCGAAGCCCAGGCTCTCCTCAGAGACGGTGAGGACGCGCAGGCTGGAGCCGCGCAGGCGGGAGATAGCCACCAGGTTATGGGACCACATGATGTAACCTAGGAGACGGAGGGGGGCGGTCAGGACGCTGGAGGACTAACATGGACCAGAACCACCAGGAACCGGGTTCTACACGGTTTCATGTCTGAATTTAAAATCTCTGCTCTGTTTTTCAACCTAAACTCAAACATTCACTTTTTAAAGATTATTTTTATTAATCATCAGTTAATTCAAATAATAAACCTCAAAGCTGAATGTTTCATAAAATATCAGTGAGGTTTTAGTTTCCAATACCAACAATAACTGATCAATAACCTTAAAACAGTACAAATATTTAGAACAAAGCATTTCTACTCCCTGGTAAAGATTGAAGCAGAGGTCGTGGAACCTACCAACGGTCCCTGAACTCACCATGGACCACCAGGACGGCCAGCTTCTTGCAGCGCCACGCCAGCAGCACCAGCGGATCCTCGTTGCAGTTGACGCCGAGGTCAGGGAGGTCGGGCGCGTCCCTCAGCAGCAGGAAGTCGGTCAGGGTTTTATTGTACTGCTGGGAGATGAGCTCCAGGGCGCCGTCCGTCACCAGCGTGGTCCAGCTGTCCAGGTGGAGGCGCTCCAGAGGAAGGCTGGGCTTCAGGACGCAGAGCAGGTCCGAGCTGTCCACCTCCAGAGCCATCACGTACACGCGCAGGTTGGCGCTGACCCGGACCTGCAGCGTCAGGGAGCCTCCGTCAGAACCGGCCGGGGTCAACAGCAACAGCTGCTGCAGCGGCGACTTACCAGCGCCTTCCAGTCGTCCTCTGTGGCCGTGCCCTTCAGCGGTTTGAACTCCAGGGCGGCGCCGTTGAGCAGCAGCGACAGGCGGTGGAGGGGAGCTCGTCGTGGCGATGCCAGCAGACCACAGAGCTCCGACGTGAAGTCGCAGAAATCCAGAGCCAGAGAGCGAAGGTTGGAGAGCCGGTCCAGCTCTGAGAGGGAGACCAGAGACTTCACCTGTTCACCTGCGGAGAACAGGTGAGACGGTCAGCTCGCCACTCCAACCCGCTCCAGCTCTGTAGCCATCAGAACCGGGCGGATACTGACCCAGCTGGTGGTCCAGTAAGCTGAGGTGCTGCAGCGTTTCGGCTGCAGGGTTGGAGAGGCAGGAGAGAGAGCAGGGCGTCACCACGCCCAGCATGAAGCTGCACGACAGCCAGCGCAGCTGGCGGCTGTTGGACAGCAGCTCCATGAACAGCTGCTGGACCCTGCAGTCAGAGGTCACAGGTCACTTCACACCATTACTTCACTAATCAATTATTCTGATGATTAATCGATTTCAAAACCCATCAGATTAAAAACAACAATTTCTTTCATTTTAAATGCTAAGTGTAGAGTTTTTGTACCGTTATGGTTTAGTTGCGGCTCTCTGTGTGTTATTCTTTCAATAAATGGCCTATTTCAAGTCTGTATGCTCCATCTATTAATCAATCAACTAATCACAGCACTGATCTACTTCTTTCACTTCTGATATTGATACATATATCTGAGCTTTAATATCGGCTGATCAGACACAGAAAAACAGAAAAACAACTCAATTTACTGAAATATAGTAAATATTGTTCTAGTGCCGGTTCTGGGCCAAAGAGTCCAGCCGAGTCCTTACAGCACCGCTCCCAAGGGTCAGACCGGCTCCAGACGGAGCAACGGCATCAGCAGGGACCCAATTTCATTTTTTGTCATGGGGCCCAAACTTCCTGCCGCCCCCGCCACCAGGCGTGAAGCGTTTCTGGGGAAACCCTGAACTGTCCATCAGAAGCTCAGTCTAATCACAATAAAAATCAAGCTGCTGCAGGGGCCTAGTCAAAGCAGGACATGACTGAATCCTCGAGGAGAGGACCGGAGCTCCTCCACAACCACAGGAGACAAACCCTGCTGCCAGCTGACCCAGGGGTTGTACTTAGTTACATACTGGAGCTGCTCTGCTCTTACTCGTTGATCTTCTTGTCCCCCTGCTGGACCTGCTGCAGGCTGGACGTGTCCAGCTGTCCGTCCTGCTGCAGGATGAAGGTGTCTCCGTACAGACTCAGCTTCTGCAGGTTTCTGCAGAGAACAAGACAAAATCGAGTCGTCATGTTGGTGGGAAACAGGTGGAGGATCAGTTTACCGATCAGTTTACCGATCAGTTTGCCGATCAGTTTGCCGATCAGTTTACCGATCAGTTTGCCGATCAGTTTGCCGATCAGTTTACCGATCAGTTTGCCGATCAGTTTGCCGATCAGTTTACCGGCTGATTTACCGATCAGTTTACCGATCAGTTTACCGATCAGTTTACCGATCAGTTTACCGGCTGATTTACCGATCAGTTTACCGATCAGTTTACCGGCTGATTTACCGATCAGTTTACCGGATGGTTTGCCGATCAGTTTACCGATCAGTTTACCGATCAGTTTACCGGATGGTTTGCCGATCAGTTTA
>NW_006800437.1:154719-163042 GCF_000485575.1 Poecilia formosa | reverse complement strand
GTTTACCGATCAGTTTACCGGATGGTTTGCCGATCAGTTTACCGATCAGTTTACCGATCAGTTTACCGGATGGTTTGCCGATCAGTTTGCCGATCAGTTTACCGGATGGTTTGCCGATCAGTTTACCGGATGGTTTGCCGATCAGTTTACCGATCAGTTTGCCGATCAGTTTGCCGGCTGGTTTACCGATCAGTTTACCGGATGGTTTGCCGATCAGTTTGCCGATCAGTTTGCCGATCAGTTTGCCGATCAGTTTGCCGGATGGTTTACCGATCAGTTTGCCGATCAGTTTGCCGGATGGTTTGCCGATCAGTTTACCGTCCCCAGATCAGATCGGAGATCAAGTAAGAATCTGTTTTACTCTCAGCTTCAAAACTAAGAAGTCCCACAGTTTCTGGTCCATAAATGCATCAGGCAACGATTCATTCATTCACTGGTGGATTCAAAACTAAAATGTTCATTAAAAAAACATTTTTTCTTTTAAACCATTTTAATTCAGAGAATAAGAAATAAAAAACAACTAGTCCAAATCAAACTTTGGAGGTCAAAGGTCAAATAAGACAACTGATGCCTCTTTAGATCCTACCTGTCAGATAGCCATGTTTGATCATCAAATACTTTAACTAGGCCATCTTACTGTAGAGGAATATCATCCAGGGATTGGTTAAGTTTAAAGGTTTTAAAATGCAGATAATCAATAAACAGAAGTTGCTAAACAACAAAACAAAAGCAGAACAACAGAACAGATGTTGGCATGGCCTAGACAAAGTAAGCAGGTCTGAATAGGGGCCTTGCTTTTGCCAGAAAGTCCTGTGGAGCCTGAAAGAGAACGTAATAGAGGATGATGATATGAAAAGGAAAGTTTCTGCAGATTGTTCATCCAGATTATCTCTGTAATCTGTTCAGGTGGGCTCTAACCCACAGCAGCTCATCAGGACCAACATGTCTCTACGTCAAGAGTCAATGAGAGAGAGTGTGTGTGTGTGTGTGTGTGTGTGTGTGCTGATATCAGCAGGTCAGAGGCAACAAAGGTACAATGCAGCTCTGCAGCGCTGCATTGTACCTGCTGGTTCTGACACACACACACGCACACACACACGCACACACACACCCAGCAGAGGCAGGACTGCTGATGAGATCAAAACGTCTGCAGATGAATGCTGTCAATGATACTGAAGTTGGTGTCTGATTCCCAGCTTCATTAAAAGGATATTTCACTGATTTTAAATGAGCTGGTTGGTGATTAACTCTGATTAAAATCCTAGAGCTGGAAACTGGTTGTATTTATGAAGATTCCAGAAAACACATTAATAACGTATAATAATAGTTGAATTAAGTAGAGAAATATTTCATCTTATTATGCTGATAATTAAATGTCACATCAACTGTAATCTAAAGGAACATTATAATTGACATTATTGTGGTTATTGTAATTTAAAACATGTCAGCAGGGAAAATATTGACATTCAGGACAGAAAATGTAATAAATAAAAATGTCACTTTCTCCAGTCCAAGCAAACATTTTAGACACCATACTCTTGGAAATAATTATAATCAGCTGAGTTATGTTCTCATAAACTATATTTTAAAGAATCTGTATCACTGTTAAATAATTCAGGTTTGTTTTTGACCTGCTGATTATGAAAACAAACATATGAAAGATTACCAAAATGTGCTTCCAGCTCCTTGATAGAGTGACTATTTTCACAATCAACAGAAAATAAAAGATTTAACACCTGATCCCAATTTAAGGCCTTTAAACTCAGAAAGCTACATCCAGCTTGGTGAAGCGTTAATAAAATGACATTAGAAGTGTTTTTGTTAGATTATTATGCATATTTAGAACAGTATCAAACTTTCTAGTCCACGTTCAATTTAAACAGCTGATCTAAAATAGATAGCTTACTCCCTAAGAACTGTGAAATAGCCCTTTACCTCCGCTATGAATCGGAAGCCAACTTCACTGTCCTCCGCACAGACATGACATGATTACGTAACTCCCTAAAGCCTGGGTTTGTTTACACTAAAAGCTCAAAATGCTCAGCAATGAACAAATGTCAGTTAGTTTTCAGGATGTAACAAAAGCAGCACACATCTCTCTGAAGCTGCGGTTTTATGTTACCTATTGTTGCGGATGCCGGTGAACACACACAACACCTGGTCCAAGTAGGTGGCCATGGCGTCCCTCCACCGCTGGTGCGCCTCCTGGCCGCCGGGAGGCTGCTCCATCCTGGCGGCCGTCGGGTCGTTGCTTAGCGGGCTGAGGTTCCCTTCCACCGGCGCCAGCTCCAGCTGCAGCTCCCGCACGAAGGAGCCGAACTTCCGCATGAGGAACTCCAGCTTGGCCGTCTCATCGGAGCCGGAGCCGTTACAGCCGTCGCCGCCTATCCGCAGTTTGAGCTCGGTCCACAGCGCGGGGTAGAACAGGCACTCCCTCCAGCGGGAACACACGGCCGAGGCCCGGAGCTTGTCCCGGTCGGACAGAAAGGAGAAGATGTGGACGATGAGCTCGCTGGGTAAAGCCATGGCTCCGACACCCCCGCACAGAGCCATGGCGGGCCGGCAGGGCAGCGAGCAGTTAGAAATGTTCAAACCGTTTCTGTTTGAAGCGATGCAGCCGCGCTGGACGTCGGCGACGCTTCTTCCTCTCCTTGAAAACAAATCGTTCTTTTTGCAGCTTCGCCTTCACTACTGGACCGAACCAGTCACTCAGGATGCGGGGGCCAAAACACGCCAAAACAAAAAGCCTCACAAAATCATTGCTTCAACGTTAACTCATACAGACTGTTTTCATTTATATTCTAAAACTATATCACAATGTTTCCTAAAAATAAGCCTAAACTCTATTTTATGTTCCGCTGGTTTGGTGAATGGTTTAGTCCGGAGGCTCTCGTATTTTTGCCATATCTCTGTCGTCCAGCAGAGGGCGGTATTTCTCTCCAACCATTAAAGAAAAAAGAGAAACTCGAGCCAACACGTGATCTTTATTTTGGTATTTGTTTCCAGCGTGACACTCCCCTCTTACACACCCCGCTGCAAAAATCTGACGCAGGGCTTCATGTGGGGGGCAAACCAATGCAGCACCAGCGACAAAACATGATGTCACTCCCAAAAACATGGCTTCTGCTACTAAATAACGGCCGGTTAAAAATGGACCCAGCAAAAAGACAAGAATATAAACTTATGAAGATTGAAATAAAAATCCTTTTAAAATATTAATCCTTTGTATTGTTTAGAATAAAATCCTTGATTTGTGTCTCAGAGGGGAAATACTAATATATCAGCAGTAGAGTGGAAACACACAGATACACATTAAACATAAGCAATAATGATAAAATAAATGAAATACAGACTGTGCAGTTATAGAAAATAGACAAAAAGAAGAAAACTACACAGTTATGAATAATTATGACACAGATCTGATTGTTTTTGTTAAAATCCTGGAAAAGACAAAAACAATACCTTACAAAAGTATTCACACTCAAACTTTATTAGAAATGGTCATAACTGTGAGATTAAATTGATAATCTAAAAAGTGCGGCATGCATTGTTTTCCAGCCCACCGTAGATAAAACTAAAGGGTCAACGCGGTTCTGGACTGAAGCTTTTTCCCTTCTTCTTTGCAAAACAGCAGAAGCTCTGTCAGATTAAACAGAGAGCGTCTGTAAATATCATTTTTCAAGCCTTTATGGTCAAATAAATGAAAAGTCTAGACTTTGATTAGGCCGTCTGTTTGTTTTATCTGTGGCTGGATGTTCAGATGCTGTTTTAGTCATGGGTTATTGAATGGTTGTTGGGGCGCAGTTGTGATTTTTCGAGCAGCAGGTGGCGCCAGAGGGCTTCAGTTGTTAAACAAAGACTTTTTCTGTCGTTTTAGTGGCGAGAACGTTATCACGCCAAGTGCACAGCAGGGGGCGACAGAGAGCAACACAACCACAGAGCCAAGTGTAAAAACCTGTGTAAAAATATAATGTAATACGTTACACATGTAAAAACACGTGGGCATCAAACTGCAGGGCAGAAAACATTATTTGGGTAATAATGTTCTCACACTTTTAGCAATCTTTTTAATTTAGAAAAATCATAAATAGACAACAATTTTGGAAGTATTATTGGCACATTTTAACTGAAACCAGGTAGTAATAATAATAGTAATTTAGTAAATCTGATAAAGCTTACAGCTCCAGGGTTGAATGGACGCCCTTCACTGTGAAAAAAATATTCACCTGCTTACACATTTCTTCTGTTTTTGCTTTTTTATTTCCTTTAAATGATTCAAATGATACTGATTTTAATACATGACAGAATCTGACAAACATACAGAAATCAGTTTTTAATGGTTTCATTAATTGAGGTAAAAATCTTTCCAAACTCACCTGGAAACACATAGAAATATCAGTGAGGTCATTTATTATTACCAGATTGTTTTAAATGGTATTTTCCCTTTTTATAAATAAAATCATAAATTGAAAACTGTTTTTGGTATTGATCTTTGTCTGATACATTAGTAACATTTTATTTCATTTTATTGATGCTGCGCTCCCTGTGAACCTGCTGGCCTCGTGGCGGAGCGGGCCGGGCGGGAACTGTCTGCCAGCATCACACTTTTACTCCCTTACTCCCACCATGTTCCCTGATTTGTCTCACTGACCTATTGACCCCTTGTGTCACTCACAAACAGTTGGTGAATTATAATTATGACAAGCAAGACAGAGAAGCAAGGGTTTATGAAAATTATGTTCAGTTTTTATAAATGTCTTATTTTTGTTAAAATGTGGCTTATTTGTCAAAGCTAAATGATCATTTTAAAATTTCCATTCAGGAATTTTGTTCAAACATGTAAAGCTGCTTTAGGTGCTTGTAAACAGAGCTGGATCCATGGCATCATCTGAAAGTTAAAAAATAAATATTGTGTGAAGTAAAATCATAGAAAGCAATTTAAGAAAAACAAACAACAAAAAACAATTTCTAATAATTTCTAATAATGAAATAAAAACTGTATTTTCCAGTTTGGTGTCTTATTTTATGAGCCTTTATTTTACTTTTGGACATTTTCAGTTCACTTGTCTCTGATCTGGTTCCATATTTTCTTCAGATTAATTTGTCCAGAGTTTTATAACTAACTTTATTAGTTCTGCCTCTTGGAGCGTTTTGACCCAAAGCAGACTTCAGTGTTTCGTTTTGATGTTGGTGTCGAACATTTGGAATAACAGTTATGTGTTTAAATATATTTATCAATCAAATCAAAGCAGGTTTTACCTGCATAAAAGCAAAATTACATCAATATGAAAAGATGTTCAATATTATTAAATTCTCACTGACAGCCATTTATTAATATTTTAGCAGTTTGTTATCAACATATCCTGCTGCTATGTGATCTTGATCTGAAAAGAAAAGAAAATGATTTTGATACTTTAAACAATCTGTGGCTTTAGAATAAAAAAGATTTTTTTTAATAATTTGAATAATAAATTAAACTCAAATCAAATTGGACTGTAAGTTCAGTTTGTCTGACTGGACTGGTTGAACACACATTGCTCTTTACAATTTTTTGTTTTTATTTATTTATTCTTTTCTTTCTTTCTTTCTTTCTTTCTTTCTTTCTTTCTTTCTTTCTTTCTTTCTTTCTTTCTTTCTTTCTTTCTTTCTTTCTTTTTGTAAAGTGTCTTTAGACGGCCTTGTTGTTAAATGGCACTTTAGAAATAAACTGAATAAATGTAAAGACAAATTGTGTCTCAGATGTGCAAACAGGGTCAGAAATGAACAAAAAAACAACACATCATAGTTTTTTATTTAATTGAACTGAAATCATATGAAGCCCATTAAATTTAAATAAAAGCATCCCAGTGAAGCGGGGCTCCCCTCAGGCTGACAGCAGCTCTGGTTTAATGCATCTTCAGGAGTATCGACAGAAGGTCTGATGGGTCACAGAAGGTCACCGGTTCTTATCCATCACACTCATTAATAATTCACCCCAACCTCTACATGTGAATGATGTAATATGTGTCTGCTGATGATTTGGTGCCGCTGCGCGCCATGTGCTCATCTCCCGGCTGCCAAATGAAGACAAGATAATCCTGGTTTGTGGACAAATAAAGAGTGAGTAAAATGTTACCGCATAGATTTAAATAAACGCTGGTGGGAAATAAAAGTGATGCTGAGCTTGATGCGGCTTGACGGAGAGGCAGGTGGAGTCGTGGCTGCTGGGAGGGAGGGCGGAGAGCAGAGCATCCTCCCCCGTTGTTCCTGCTGCTGGTGTGAGCCGTGCGTAAAGACGCGTACATAGACACGCTCCGGCAGCTCGAGTTGGACCGGACCACTGTTCCAGTGCGACACGGGATGTGGTTCGGACCAGCGAGTGGTGCGGCACCACGGGGGAAGGCATCTGAAGCAGCCTGTCTGAACACACCGCGGGGGTGAGGAGGAGGGGGAAGCAGCTCCAGCGGAGAGGCAGACAATGCGGCTGGTCGATGCGCTCATCGCTGCTCTCTGAGAAAATGGACACGGAATGCGTCGTGACTTGATTTGATTTCTTTCTTTCTTTTTTTATTTTGGGATTCGCGCTGAATATTTTTCCTGCACTCCCTGGTTACTAAGGAACCAAATCAAAGATGAAATTTCCAATAGAAAACCCGACAAAACAAGTAAACTGGGACCCAGAGCAAGGTTGGTGAATCCATCATTTCCTCTTAAATCCTGAGTTTGCTGCCAATTCCAGAATGTGTTGATATGAAAGGCTCGTCTCAGCAGCAGCAGCAGCAGCAGCAGCAGCAGCAGCTACCTGCAGCACATCCGCATTACATTCTTCACACGCTTGAACAGTTCTGCTCTGTTTCCTGTTGCTGATTTGTCTTTTATTTGCACTGACAGTCTGAATCATGCAAATGGGTGTAAACAGCAGAAAGGTGTTTGTGACAGCCAGATCTCCATCATTCCTGTTCTTAGTTGTGCAAAGCAGCATTGATGGGAAAGTCAGAACAGCAGAATGTCTGAGACACGAAGCTTTTCAAAACAAAAGCATGAAGAGCTACTTTCCAAATTCATCCAAAAGATATTTCATTTCATTTTTAGAGATACATAAATAATATTCATTGAACATATCTACATTTCAGTTAAGCATATTGGTTCCATTCCAGTTCAGTTCAGCTTATTTATAATGTGTTAATTATCTACTGATGTCTTAAGGCACATTAAAAGACAAACAGGTCCGATTCATTTAAACTGAAATTCACCATCAATCCAGTTCAAACCAGTTTCATAAAAACTGGATTCAGTGACAAACTGTCAAATCAGACGTAAGGCACTCTGATCCAGTTTATGATAATTTAGTTTTATGTTCTTTTAGCCCCAGCAAAAAGCATAAAGTTATTTAAGTTAATAACTTTTCAGTAACTTTTAATCACAAGCCAGAAACCAAGCAGAACCAAATGATCCGAAGAAATATTTCAAATGAAATGATTTTTACTCATGTCATTCATTTTAGTGACAAACGTATAGTTTCTACAGTATTAGTCCAAATATATATAGATGAAATGTTAACATCTGTCCTCTCTACAGAGATTTTAATCGATAAAATCTCTGAAACAAGTTGCACAAATTATATTCATATAAATGTTCATCTATATGTAAAGATTATACCAATTTAGCAGATAAAATAAATTTAACTAAATAATTTAAACCAGTTTTAAAAATGTGCATATCAGCTCAATATGACATTTTAATTAATTACTAAGGTACTTGTTTATTTGTGAGTCTGAAGTAGTAATAAAGTTTTAAATCTCTTCAAAGCAAACGGTGTGAAAACTGCCAGATCTGCAGCTCAGAGGAAAAAACGGCCAAACAAACGATCAGCTTCCTCTCTCACCTCTTGTGATGTCATCGACTGGACTAAACATTTGATGACTCAAAACAGAATCAGCTTTTTAATTTCTTCAGTTTGTCTTATAAAAACTTTACATCATGTGAAACCTGACAGTAAAATTATTTCTTCTAAATAAAATAGATAATTACATATGAATGTAAATACATGTAGATAGTGTCCCTTTTATCCTTACTTCATTCCTGTAAAGATTTTATATTTTTATAACTTATAAATGTTTTAACCAGATTCCTTGTTAGTGCATTTTAAATATTTGACAGCATGACTTTTATTTTGAAAAACTGCTTTTACCGGAAGATGTAGGCGTTCAATAGCAGCTTGATGGCGGATTTTATGAGTTAAGCAGCTTGCTGCCATCAGGAATCACAGAACCAACAGAGAACCTTCAGAGAACCAACACAGAACCTTCAGAGAACCAACACAGAACCAACACAGAACCAACAG
>NW_006800437.1:120059-153613 GCF_000485575.1 Poecilia formosa | reverse complement strand
ACTTATATATGTTTTAACCAGATTCCTTGTTAGTGCATTTTAAATATTTGACAGCATGACTTTTATTTTGAAAAACTGCTTTTACCGGAAGATGCAGGCGTTCAATAGCAGCTTGATGGCGGATTTTATGAGTTAATGCCTGGAAGCAGCTCGCTGCCATCAGGAATCACAGAACCAACAGAGAACCAACAGAGAACCAACACAGAACCAACACAGAACCAACAGAGAACCAACACAGAACCAACACAGAACCAACAGTATCCGACTCTTATTTCAAATCGTTTATTAAAACTGTTTAAAGAGTGAAACAGGAAAAGCAGAAACCTGCTGGAGTTTTACTTCAACCAGCTCCAACCCAGAAGTTCTGCAGGTCCCATCAGAACATCCGATGGGATCAGCTCCTCCACCATCAGCTCCACCTCTTCCATTATGGATCATCATCTGTGTATTTTCCTTTTTCCTCTCTGGTCAGAGAAGCGCAGTGTGAGGCCAGAGGAGTGAAGGCATCTAATAGCATGAAACACTTTCCCCTCCCTGCTTATCTAATTTACAGGAATCAATGTGAAGCTGTTTCAGTAGCTCCAAATGAATTTACAGTAATGGCACCTTCACCTCCAGGAAGCCAGACGGTGTTATGTTCGCTGCAGTTTGGTTTGGACTGCAAGTTGTAGTTTGGGTTCTTAGTTTACATTTATTTTTCTAAATGTCATAAAACATGGTTTCCTGGTGAGCCGCAGTTTTTCACCTTCACTTTCTTCCTTGAAGACTGCTTCATCTAAGATGTATTACATAAAAAACAAAGTAAATAAAACAACTTTTCCTGTTTTTTCATTGTTTATCACAGTTATCACCCACAGTGATATAAACGTTAGTTATCCACTTCCACTGATTACAGAACATTTACATTTACTGCTACATTTGGCCCTGAAGGTTTTAATCTCTCTGCAAAATCAGTTTATTGGGAACATTTGGAACTGCTCAGCTGTTTGTGATGAACAGATTACCCATCAAGAGTTTAAATGTCTAAATAAAACTAATCTTACAAGAATTATTTCCAAATTCATCAATAAATCCTATTTTCAAGTCACTCATTGCATGAATTATCCTTGAAAGAAAAACACTTGAAATATTTTTAGTGTTGATAGAAATGTTTTATTGTAAGCCTTAATTAAGAAAAGAGATTACTGCCTTACACAAAAAAATTACAAAAAGTCAACTACCTGAAAATATTCAGTTGGAAACATATTTCTTATGTTTAACATTGATGAGGCAGTAGCTACGCCCCCTGGTGGTGAACCAGGAAGCTGCGAGCCGCCAGGCTCCTGAGGTTGTCCAGAACTGATTGCATAAAACCTGCAGACTTGGTGGCTTCAGCCGAGGTTTCAGTTTCCACAGGAAGGCCGACGGCGCCGTGCTGCTCACCAACAGATCCAGACCCAGAAGAAAAGTCAGCTCCAGCGTGTTCACAAGGCATTTACACACAAACCCAAGGACGAGATGAACTGAGGGTGTTTTCCCCGTGTTGATCAGGACTCTGCTGCTTTTTCCTGTGCAGCTTGTTGCAGCATTTGGTATATTTCTGCCCGTAAACGTAACTTTTAGTGAATAACTAAAATGATTCCTCTGTCAGAGATTGAGACTGTTCTTGGACGTTCTTGATTCCTGGTGGATGTTTGGCTTAGAGTTGCATTAAAGCAGAACCGTTCTTCCTCCAGTAAATCCATTTCTCATCCGACCCTCCATGTGGAGATGAGAAGCGTCTCAGACAGCCGCCGCCCTGAGGCGCTCCAGCCGGAGAGGTGTGGGTGTTTGGGTGGAGGCCAGAGCTCTGAAGAGCTTCATAAGCCAACACATTTAAAAGTTTTCTAAATTTGGTTCCTTCATGCTGTGGCTTGTTGACCTGCAGCAACATCTTATGCATTTATTAATACCTAACCCAGCAGAGTGATGTTAGTGGGAACATTTCTTCATGAAATGTTTGGAAGATCTGCTGTCAGCTTAGTGAACCAGAGAGGCCTGTCTGCATGAAGGCGGTGCTGTGGTCTCATTCATTCATTCATTTCTGGGACTTTAATTAATTAATCGTATTTCAATTGAAAAACTTAAAGTTCATCTTTCCAGAATTTCAGGAAGTCCTGATCATTAATGGAGCTTCTCTAGAAATCTGGGCTGTGCTCACTGACATTAGCGTTAGCTGCTACAGGCTTAGCATGCTATTTCATGCTTCGTTGATAGGCTAACTGTTTTTAGCACAACTTCAATACATCAATAGTCTTTTCCTTCGTCCAATCAGATCGTTTAGAGGAATTAACCCTCAGTGGACCAGAGAAGAGGCGCTGCGGTTCGTCGTTTCTGGATGTCGCTTGTGCATCAGAACAGACCAGAAACACGATGCAAAATGCAAACATGTTAAAATCTATTAATTATTTAATCAAAATGAACGTGTTAAAACCCAGCCGGCCCCACTTCAGTCAGAACCATTTCATTGCCATGAACGACTCGCCGCCATTTTTAGAACTTTTTCGTCATTCTGTGAAAACCAAACGGAGGACAGGACGGAGGATCTATTCTCTGTTGATGGAAAATAAAGACAAGCACAAAAATTGCTTGAGGTGCAAACAACAACTTTTTTGTTTGCTTTCTACCTGTGATCCCCTCACTCAGTGGCGCCCTGGGTGTGAGCCGTATTGCCCGTATCAATAACCCATAACTGTTTGTAAATGATTGTTTTGCTCGGTTTAGTTCTGTTTCCATATTTTTCGATCAGAACGTTGTTTAATGCTTTCCAGCATGATTGAAGCAGAAGTTGATGTTGAAGTTAATCTGAAGGTGAAGGAGGGCGAGCCTAACGTGGATAATACTTATTTTTTCCTGATAGCATTCCTCTGCAAGAAGCCGTCTATTTTCCGCGAGTGAGCAGAGAAAAGCTTTATAGACCTTGTGAGTGGGGATAATAGAGATTTTAATGGCTGTAATGCTCTTATGTCTGCATGCAGTAAGATATCTCTAACTATTAAATCTGAACTGCAAACCATTAGAAATGGTTTAGTTAAACACATGTCATTGGTTTACATTTTTAATTCTACATGTCAACAAGCTGTTTACCACAGACCAAGATAGATGTGTCTGGGCTCTGGGATCGATTCGGCAGACCAAAATGCCTTTGCATTCACTTTACAGGGAAGAAAAAATCTCCAGATTTCTTGTACTTTTCCTCCAGGCCATGGAAATGTTTTCATGTTCCGTCTGTCCAAATAAAACTTAACATTTCTTCTGGTCTTGTTTCCTAGTGGCGGTCCAGACCCACTTGGTGCCGCCCAAAAAGATGCAGCCAGGCATGGTGAAGTCCAGCCTGGTCCATGCCAGCGTGGCCACCATGCAGAACCCGATGGGCTACGACCCGCGGGCCAACGGCCACTGCGCCCTGCCGCGCCTCTCCATCTCCTCGCGCTCCGCCAGCATGGTGGCCAGCCTGGACGCCAGCACCGACGGCTCCATCGCGGCGCTGCAGTCCGTGATGAAGTGGAAGACGGTGATGGCGGTGTTCGTGGTGGTGGTCCTCTACCTGGTGGCTGGAGCTCTGGCCTTCAAGGCCCTGGAGCAGCCCTTTGAGAGCAACCAGAAGACCAGCATCACCCTGGAGAAGGCCTCCTTTCTGGAGAGGAACCCCTGTGTGACTCCCACCGAGCTGGACGCCATCATCAAGGTGGGTTTGGATCTTATCCATGTTGCATCTAGTCTCCAACAGATGGGCTTTCAAAACGCTTCAGGAGTTGGAGAGCAAGTCAAGTTCTTCAAGGACAGAATAACTTACTCAGTGAAGGATAACCCCTTGACCTTTAACCTAAGGGAAGGGAGAGTCATGGAACAGCAGGCAACAGAAACCGATGATTTTGTACCAATGAACATAACCTGTGTTTTATCAGTTTAATCTGAGGAATCTTGAGGTAAACCAGCATTCAGTTTCATTTGAACGGTAAAAGAGGGAAGTCAGAGAGACGATTGAGGCCCTAAAATAAAGTAGAGTTGGGTGTAAACTTCACTGTAACCAAATTTATATCGACTCTGCAGCAGAAACTACCAAGAGGAAAGAGATGAACAAGAGGGGGCTGAGGACAGAGCCTTGAGGATCGCCACTGTTAACTGTAAACTAAGACAAAATGTTTGTCACCATATCAGGCTGTGACAGAACAGGTGAAGGCAGGAAGTGTTGCAGAATAAAAGCCTAAAGAACGACAGGCTGCATGTTTATGTGCAGATCAGGGATGGAGGGAAAACTATGGAGACAAACGACAAAATACAGAGAGGAAATAAAAACTAGAACAGATGGAAATAACACGAGCAACAGCCACAAAACCACCAGAGATCAAGATGATAAAACTCTCCTAATTCACTTTTAATTTAATTTGTGAATAAAAACAAAATGTTTCACTATGAATCCATTAGCCTATTTTCACAGTCTAATATTGTGTTTCTATGTAGCATAGCTAAAATCAGCCTGGAGTTTATCTCACATGTGGAAGATCAGTGATGAGATTCGCTGTAAATTAGTCAGACGTTGTTTTGGAGGCTGAAATGTCACAGGAGAAATCTGATCTGAACTGTCTGTTCATGTTGACATTTGTCATAAAGAAAAGGAGAATGCTGGACAGGTCAGGAGAAGAGGTGATGTCTGCTGTCCTCTGTTGGCTTAACATCTATACATCTGCTATATGAGAGGCTAACTTCAGGTTTATTTAATCACTGTTTGGAGAATCTCAGATCTTAATTCCAACATTTAAAGATCAATTCTACATTTTTGCAGCTTTCTGAACTTGAGTGTGATATCTGAGGATGTTCTTGTCAACTTCAGAAAAGTCTCGCCTGATCTGACTCTGACACTCCGCCTCGCCTGTGAAACCTGAGCAGAGGTGTGTGTGTACCTGTTGTTTCCTTCAACACGTTCTCCTGTCTGTATTAGTCACAGTTTGGAAGTCAAATGTATTTATATCCAATTCAAGGTTAGAATTAATTAAATTGATTCCAGAGAAAAGGGACAGAATGATCCATGTAGAGTTCAAGGAAATAAAAAAAGTTGCTGGGATTTTTCTGACTTCAAGTAGAAACTCAACCAGTGACAAACTGAACCAGTAATTTATCAGCAGGACTTGAAATTTCCCTTGTTGTCAGTTTATAGTCCAGGAAACAGAGACCGAGTTCAGTCAGGATCCAAATTAACCGTCCATTTAACTGTTTTTTACTCTGTCAGCAGCAGTGATATGAAGCACAGCAGTGATTTATTCTGTTCTCTGGCATTAAACTGAATCATCGTCCAGGCTGAGGGTCACTGCATCACCATGACACGCACAAGTGGAAACGGGAATGGGAAAATGATTTGAGATGTGCCGGAGTACGAAGAGCAGAAAGTTTACAGGTTCAGGCCTGAAGATCAGCCAGACTGCAGAAACCGTTACAATACGCTGCAAAAAACCCAGGAAGGAAAAAGAACCCAGCAACAACAACAACCTTATGTAACAACCAGGCAGTTCTCAGTCTGCAGCCCAGTCCTTGAACTAACCCAAACGGGTCGGTGGCGCTCATCTTTCCACCAGAATAACTCCATTTGATCGCCCACTCTGTTCGGCAGAGCCTCTCTCCCTCTGCAGCTCATCCAAACTTTATTTGGGATCCGTCCTTTTTCTGCACCACATTCCCTTTGTTGTACTCAGCCTTTCAGCCACTGATGCTCCATCATGAGTTTTTGAAAAAATCAATGAAAGTACTCCCTAAGAAGACGTGTGGAAATGAAAACCTTTAGCGTGGCGAGCCTGGGGTCCAGAGGAATCAATTATTCATTGAGCAGATCTGCAGACACAAACCTCCTGGAGTGAATCACAGCCAGCAGCGTCTTCTGGACAAATCAGCTCAATCTCTACTTCAGATTCATGCCATGACAGAACCAGTCTGAAGGAAGACTATCTCAGTGTTCAGTGGATTTATATATTTGAATTCTGAATGACTCGGTTTCTACCTGATGAACAGCAAACCGTAGCAAGCCTGAACTTTTAATGTGTTGTTATGAAATGACAACATGGATTTTCTTCAGAACACTTTCTATTTGCCCATGTCAAAGTTTGAGTTTCCAAACTTTACAAAGTGTCTCAAAAGAATGCACAACTCTTCACCTTTTTAAACTTAGTCACAGTGAAACCAGCAGCGTCAGTGTTTTTATAAAGATTTGGAAAATAGAAGGAAAATAATGAATTACTCTCAAACTGCAAACTAAGAGGAGAAAATAACGCCGATCGAAGATTCATTCATTTAACTGCAGAAAGAACAGAAACAAGAAAAAAAAGAAACTGAACACAAAGAAACGAACTGAGCAGGAAAAGATCTGCTAACAACCAGGAGCGTATCTAAGGTTTAAATGTCCTTAGTGTATCTCCTGCCTGTCACTCTGCTCAGCTGGAGGGAAAAATGCATCCAACATCCAGAGTTTGCTCCTGTAAACACTGTGAAAATCTTTGGTTCAGAACACAAATAGAGAATCATTAAAGCTGCATTCATTTTAAGTTTGTCAGTAAAACGCGTCATTGTTCAGTTCAAAGTTCTCTGAAGTTTGAGCTTTGTTAAGCTTGACTGGCAGCAGATTTATGATTACTGCACAGATGTAATAATGACATGTTCACTGATGGAAAGAGGAAGAAAGTGAATATCAGTCTTTCTGAAAAACAAACGTATTCCTAATAAACGTTGGAGCAGCTCTTACAGTAGCAGAATGACTCAGTTTTATGTGTCTGCTGTTTGAAGAAAAGGCCTGCAGGACCTGCTGCTTCACACGTACATCATCAGAAAGTCTGCCTGCTCCTCTTACAGCTTTGGTTATTAGTTATCTGTTTGTGCTCCAGTCGCTCAGCGGAGAGCTGGCAGCGGCGACGCTCTGTTGTCAAACTGTTCTGGTGGAGAAGTTGACAGGAAAATGGCAACCTTGGGAAGCCTGTGTGGGCCGATCTATCAGGACGGCAGCACTCGTTAAGGCTCGCCGCACAGCGTGTGCTGACTTAATGCGGCCATGCGCGTCTGTTGACCTCGTCACGTCTGCTCCGGTACCGCAGATGCCCACTCACCCACTGGGTGCCACAAACACTGCAGCCCTAATTGGCTTTGGTTGATGACTCACTGTGGCATTATGTCTCTGGCAGCAGTTAGGCTCCATGTATTGATGACTCACTAATCTGCAAATAAACTTCTGCATTCACCGGATTACTGCAAGTAAAAATACATCAGAAACACTCTAGCATGCCATGAATTATGTAACATAAGAGAAAAGTGTAACAGGTTGGGTTTGTTTTTATTTCTAAGGATTAGCTGCACAGAATGCTGCAGAGGAGGGATTTAGCCTTAAAGTATTAGTTCAGAATTTGTTCTTTAATAGTAAAACCACCTGTTATTGTTGTTGAACTCAGTTCTTGGTTGTAGCATCAAAGATTTCAAGGTGGTTTGGGTCAGTGTTCAGGTGTTACTGATGTTGAAAGTGTTGCAGAGCAGAGTTGTTGGCAGCGTGTCAGAATGCAGCAGGGGGTGGAGAGCGTGAGGAAGCTGCTGCCCGGATCGCTGCTGTCACCCGCTGAGGGGAGGAAACGCCGCTGAGAGGATGGAAATCTGCAGCGACGGTCTGCTCTCTAATGATCTGCAGCGCAGGACGAGAAAACGCATCAGCCAGCTGGAGGTGGCAGCGTTTCTGCACCTGTAGAGAAACCAAAGCAGACCAGAACATTACGGAGAAACAAACAGTTTGGATAATTACCAAATTCACAAAGTTTCACATCAGACAAAAATAACCTCAAATGAGTTTGAGACTTTTCAAACCAGTCTTGGTCATTTCACACTCGACTTCCTCCAGTACAAAATGAGACCTTGTGTTGCTTTTATATCCACCAATTCTCACCTGCAAGGTTTCTCAAATGCTTTACATAGTTTTTATTAAATCTCATAAACGACAGGGTGTCAGCCCTCATTTTCCTTTGACTATTCTAGTTTGTCTGCCACCAAACAATAACAATCCTGGCTTGTGGACAAAACAACATCAGATGTTTTCCCACCTGACAGCCCGTTGGACCCGGTTCTACTGGAACCCAGAACTCCATCATCTGCTCCTCCTCCAGTTGCTGTGGTTCTGAGTCAAACCAACCTGTTCCCCTCCTGGCCTGTGGGGGCGCTGCACCAAGAACCACTGAAGGAAACGACACAAAAACCTCTGAAGACACTGAGAGCAACTTCCTTCTTCACCAGATGGAAACAAGATGGAGGCGTCAGGTTTTAGCGGTGGGAGGATTTCTCTTTAGGCTAAAGACCAGGAGCCATTTCTGCTGCTAGCGCTAGGCTAGCATATTTGTTTTGGTTGGATTTACCCAGAATGCCCTGTGCTGTAGTCCACTTCCTGCTTTTGGAGCGGCCTCTGCTCCGCTTAGCTTTCACATGAATTCAAACCGAACTTCAACCGAACCCAGACTGAGGTTTGTAGGCAGACACAGATTTGGGTACCGTAGTTTAAAAGTTACTGTTATGTTGGTTAGTTTAAAGAACATGAAGAATTGTGTCTGAAGCATGTGTGTTGCTCTGAATAGAGCATCATTTAGGCAGAAAGGCTGTGGCATTCACAGTGATCTGCTGTGGTGTGACCAGGTATGAAGCTTCTGGAATTATCTGACTGTTCAGGAATGAGATTTCAGTGAAGAGACTCAAGTGATCAAATAATTATTAGCTGAATTGATTAGAAAGGAGGTGAAGCTGAGATTCATATTTGGTTTCAAGCATCCGGCATCCCAAGGAGAGGAATGTGTCTGCTTAGCTTAGCTTAGCTTAGCTTAGCTTGAGATGGAACTTTGACTCTGTAGCGGTGGCGTCCATGTGGCTTGTGCACGGCCTGTGTGGAGCTGACAGCATCATTGTAGACTGGCTGAACATCTGTGTGTGTGTGTGTGTGTGTGTGTGTGTGTGCGTGTGTGTGCGTGTGTGTGTGTGTGTGTCTGCAGCTTTGTGTGGAGCTGTGTGCCAAGATGAAAATGACTGTTTATATTGATTTTAGATGTAAATTAATGTCTTAACATAACAAATATTTGTTTTCACTATTGATTTGAATAAATTAGCCGTTATTTGGACAACCTGATACTTGCATCTCAGACAGATCCTTTTTTAGTGTGGTTGTAAAAGTTATGGGGCAAAAATAGAAGTCCTTATAAAATATTCAGACACATCGAGCAGCTATGTATTTCTGCCCCTCGACTCTAAAATTAGGAAATGTTTGGCTTTTTTGATAGGATATTTTCCCTCATAAATGATTAATGTTTATTAAAACCTCAAGCATTTTGGAAGCGATTATTTTTAGATTGAGTGGATGTTGTTAGTTGGGTTGATGCAGCTGAGGTGAGATGGTGAGTAAGCACGTCCAGCAGCGTGTTTGCAGGTTGTGTTTTACTGCTTGGAAATGTGTGTCAGAAGAGTACATGCATATTTTATTCTAACGGCTTGCAGCTTTCAGAAAGCTTGAGTGAACAGATTGGGGGTTGCCCTGAATGAAGAAGCCGCAGCTGAAAGCAGTGCTGAGAGCAAACAGTTTCACAGTGAACATTTGCCCCCAGAGGCAGAATATTACCGAGCACATGTATATGAAAATTATAAAATAAATGCTTTTCTCATCTAATGCCCATAAAGACAGAGATTATAAAGAACAAAAGATAATAGGTTGATGTTCCTGGGTGCATAATGGAGCCCAGAGGGAGATCATTGAGAAGAGATGCTGTAACTGGTTTTCACTCTATAATATGTGGACGAAACAGAAAAGACCAACTCTGAACAGCTTTGGTTAAACAGGAACATGGAACAAGATCCTGTCTGAACACAAGACTCCATAAATATTGTTTATTTCTGAAACAAAGAAACTCCCTCAGATTTTACAGTCTGTTGATTAGTGTCACAACTAACATAACTTTAAATTATTTGAGTACAAGATCAAGAAAAACTCTTTCTGCAATTCTTTTATGGACTAAATGGAGTATGAGTAACAGAGCAGCTGATAGAGGTCACATGACCAGGTGTGCTAACCTGAAGCCGCAGCCTGAACTTCTGGAAGGTTCCTCCTGACTTTACTCACATTTTAACTGAGCTGTTTAAGTTTGCACTGACACTGGGCTGAGTCCAATACGCCCTTTAAGACTGATCCTTGCAGCTCCACTTCTGATTCCTACTGACTGCATTTACAGGATCACATTAATCTGCAACATGATGCTAAAAGCCTTGAAATAAATTCAGTACCATTTTAGAACCTTTTGTTTAGTGAGACTATTTTTCCATTTGATGAAAAAAAAAAACGATAATTCTGGTGTTTTTACAATAGTGTTAATTATTGTAAACTATTCCTACCAAACTAATAAAAATTCAAATTCTCAACCAAAATGAAAAAAACAAATCAAACCTTTGACTGAAGTACATTTATTAAGGGTTGGAGGAACAAAATCCATGTGCAGAAATAATTGTTTTACAACAATAGCCCCAGAAATCCCTGGGGCTATATGTTTTATGAGTTAATATAAATTAACTCATAATTTATGAGTTAATTTATATTAACTCATAAATTTTAAAAATCCTGATGTTACTATTTTAACTCTACAAGGTTCCACCAGATGTTGTTTTTCCACTTTTTAAGATTAAATGTTTGAATCACCTTCATATAAAGTTTTATTTATTTTCATTTTTAAAACATTTTTAGACTTTATTTTGTCTAGAAGTCTTTTTCTATGAAGTGCATAATGTGACGGTGTGTGTGGTTTGTCCAGACTTTTTGCATTAACACATATTTATGGATTAATGTAACAAACTACAACAGTAGTGCTGCATTTCACCTTTTACACTAGCTCTGCTGCCAACTAGTGTAAAATATGTAAATTCAGGAAAAATACAAAATAAAACCAAAAGAAAAAAAACAAGAGGGTCAGATTGAAAAGTTAACTCATAGATAAGTATGGTGGAGGATCTATGATGCTGTGGGTTGGTCCATTTCATCTGGAGTTCTCTGAGATATGAGGGCAGTTTGAACTCTGGGAACTGAACCCAGCAGATAGAAAACCAACCTTCTTCCATGAATGTTTCGGTCTGCAGACCCAGACTGAGCCGAGCTGAGGAGCAGAGAGGAGCGGAGCGATGACTCCAGAAACATCTGGAGAGATGCCTGAAGATCTCTGTCTGGTTGCTCCAATTAGAAAACTCTGAGCCGTCCTGTGGGGAAACAGAGGTTATAAATAAGGTCAAAGGTGTGACAGGATCCATGCTGAGGGTCATGTGTGAATATCTGGGCAGAGAAACAGTCTGTCTGGGAGCCCGGCGCTCTGAACCGTTTCTTCTCTATGACTGCTGAGCTGCTCATGTTTAGCTATTTTCTCTCCCTGTGCTTTGATCAGAGTTTATTTCTATATAAATCTTGAGTTTTGATCAGTGTCCCTCCTCCCTGTTTCCTGCAGCATGCGATAGACGCTGTGAGCGCAGGAGTGAGGCCTATTGGAGAAACGTACAACTCCAGCTACTGGGACATGGGCAGCGCCTTCTTCTTTGTTGGAACGGTCATCACCACCATAGGTAGGAGCCAGAGAGGCTCTGCTCAACGCGTTCATGCAGCCTCAGCCGTATGAGTCAATAAGATGTCAAGTTTAATATTAAACCTCACACAGAATGTAATAATTACTTTGCAGAACATTTTTTAATGTATGAATTTTAACTTGTTCATTTCTATTAATTGCATAAATTTTAGCATGTAAAAGTTTTAATGCAGTTATCAGAATTTTATTAAAATACATAAATCCTGAGCTGGAAATTTTGTGTTATGTTTCTGGTACGTCTGTAAATCTGACGCACGGTCTGCTGGCAGCAGTGATGGATAATAAAGCTGCTTCTCTCGGCCCACTGAGGTTCATTTCTGCTTCAAAACGATCCAACTGGATGCTAGATAACAACATTGTTGTGTTCAAGTTGTGCTAAAAGGAGCTAGCCTATCAGCGAAGGTCATAAACCACAAGTTAATATAAAACAAAACATTTATGAAAATACATTTCATTGTTCCCATTTTGACAGTAAATGTTTTTCTGTCCTTTCCAGTTTTATTTGCTGTGGTTGAATAGATGCAGTAAAGTCTCAGCTGACCTGGGTCTCATTATTATTCCCGGGTGATTTGAACGCCGGCGCTCGCTCCTGGAGCTAACAGCCTGTGAAGCTCAGCATTCTCATAATTGCTTAGAGAAACTGCTGACATAAACATGTTGTTTTCTCACGACGAGCCGCCTTCCTGAAACAGCTTCTGCTGCTTTTACACAAAACATGGAGACGATTCAGAGACCATTTAAAACACCAACATGAGGTTCATCAGACATGAGCTTTCTCTTTCAGCTGCCTTCATGGACAGAGCTTCACAAAATCCATTCATACACACCACTTGTTACTTCTGACAGGTCTTATATATCATGTCATAGATAAAAGATAATATTTCATTTATTAAAAAACATTAGTGAACATTCAGCATCATAAAGATCCAGGAACGGAGCAGCAGGTCAGGGAGGAAGTTCTGGTTTAAAGCAGGCTCAGTTTTACTGCAAACAGCAAAAACTTTTAGTGTTTAGATGATTACAGCCGCAGAGAAAAACCCCAAAAGAGTGAAAATGTTCCAGAGTACCAACTCAGTGGTGCAAATACTAACAAACACTTTTCACTTTATTATCTATATCATTTTCCTTTAGTTTCACATAACTTTTTGCAAATCATTAAAATAAACCAAAATTCGTCATCTTAACGTAAAAAATGTGAGTTTTAAGTAATTCTGCCAGCTGCTGCTTTAAGTGTCGGGTTTCGGTGAGTTAAAGAAGAAGGAATCACGCTGCCTCCTCCGTCACTGATTCTGACCTCACTGTATCTCTGTATGTTACAGTAAAGTCATTATTAATGCAGTTTCCTTTAAACCTAATTACAGTTGGAGCTTTTCCATGCACTAGGAGGTATTGCATAAGGCCATCGATTGATTGAGTTACATAAGAGAAGCTTGATTGAGTCTTGCTCCTCGTCTTACGCGCCAGCCTTCCCTGCTCTTCTCTGCGTCTGTTTTGGGTCTGAGCGGTTCTGAAACGTTCTCCTGTTCTCCACAGGTTATGGGAACATCGCTCCCAGCACGGAAGGCGGGAAGATCTTCTGCATCCTTTATGCCATCTTTGGCATCCCTCTCTTTGGCTTCCTGTTGGCGGGGATCGGAGACCAGCTGGGCACCATGTTTGTGAAAAGCATCTTGCGAGTTGAAAAGATATTCAGGGTGAGGAGTGTGTTGTCTTTGTTTTTATCAGTATGTTTTTTTAGCTCTCAGAGGAAAAACAACCTATGTAATGATGCCCAGTGTCTGAAAACTGCTGTGTTTATGTATCACTTTATCTTTTTAAAGGATATCCAGTGTGAATCTATCATATTTGAACCTTTATCCACGTTTTCCTAGTTTCTAATCTCTTTCTTGGTTTGCTCAGCAAAAACACAGACAGATCAGTCAAACGAAGATAAGAGTGACATCCGCCCTCTTGTTCATCCTCGCCGGCTGCATCGTCTTCGTCACCATCCCTGCTGTCATCTTCAAGCACATCGAGGGCTGGACGACGCTGGAGGCCATCTACTTCGTTGTGATCACCCTCACCACCGTGGGCATCGGCGACTACGTGGCAGGTCGGCCCACAGCTGCAGCCGTTTACTGAAGCTGCAGGACTCAGGTCCTCTAACATCGCTTTTGCTCCTGCTGCAGGGGGGAATCGCACCATCGACTACATGAACTGGTACAAGCCTCTGGTGTGGTTCTGGATCCTGGTGGGGTTGGCGTACTTTGCTGCTGTTCTCAGCATGATCGGAGACTGGCTGAGAGTTCTTTCTAAAAAGACCAAAGAAGAGGTGAGCGTCCATATTTCTGCATCTTCAACAAGCCTGGTGTCGCTTTCCTACGCAACTCAATTCTCATTTCCCTTCAATGCTCCATCTGGAATTTCTCTCATTGAGCTCAATTTCTCAGAATGAATTTCAAACAGGCGAATCAAAGAACAGAAGGAGTTTTGAACAATGATTTTGATTTCATAGGTCAGAGAGAAGCATTTCTGACTGGGTAAAACCAGATCCAATCGATTACAACTCTCCAGTCCGCTTGGCGTTCACATATACATACAAACCATATCAGAGTTCACTTCAACCGAACCCAGACGGAGGTTTGTAGACCAGAGTTCGTCATTTTGGTTCGATTGTGTATTCACACCTCCATAAACGACCTGGACTTTCTAGAAATACATTAATAATTAATAACAAATGGATTAAAGCGGACTAACCCATGGGTGCCATTTGTAGAGGGACACAGTAAAAAATTAACAGCAATATTTTATTTTATTTAGCTTGTGATGGACAAGAAATGGGAGTTCATTTCTCAGTCATATTTTCTGAATGTCCGATTCCCAAACTCTAAATATTTAATTCATGTAATATTTACTACAGTAATCTCAAATTAAATATTTAGTTACGAGCAAATTTTTTTAGTTAATAAATTGAATATTTAGTTTGTTAACTAAATAATTAGTTCTAAAGTAAATATTTATTTTCCAAACTAAATACTTAGCTCAGACCTTAGTAACTAACTGGTAACTAAATACTTATCTCCTCAATTATATATTTAATTTGAACATTAAATGTTTAATTTATAAGCTAAATTTTGAGCTTGTGAATTATGTACACTGCTCAAAAAAATAAAGGGAACACTCAAATAACACATCCTAGATCTGAATGAATGAAATATTCTCATTGAATACTTTGTTCTGTACAAAGTTGAATGTGCTGACAACAAAATCACACAAAAATCATCAATGGAAATCAAATTTATTAACCAATGGAGGCCTGGATTTGGAGCCACACACAAAATTAAAGTGAAATGTTCTCTTTATTTTTTTGAGCAGTATATTTTGTTTGGAACGCTGAGATTTATAAAACTATGAATAATATGGTGAAATGAATTCCTATTTTTTTTTCTTGCAAGTCAAACCAAACAAAACATTGTTTGTATTTTTTTATTGTGTAAACACTTTTATTGATGATATTGTGATTTGTTCAGATGAACCTCTATGTGTGTAATATACGTGCTGTTCTGATCGTTTTGGTTTTTCTGTTTCAGGTCGGGGAGATCAAGGCTCACGCTGCTGAGTGGAAGGCTAACGTCAGAGCGGAGTTCCGTGAAACGCGACGGCGCCTGAGCGTGGAGATCCACGACAAGCTCCAGCGGGCCGCCACCATCCGCAGCATGGAGCGCCGCCAGCTGGGCCTGGAGCAGCGCGCTCACTCGCTCGACATTCTCTCTCCAGAGAAGCGGGCGATGTTCGCCAGCCTGGACGCCGGCCGCTTCAAGACTTCTTCCCAAGAAAGCATCAACGGCAAACTGAACAACCTGAGGCTGAAGGGCGCCAGCGAGACGTACGACCAGCAAGGCAGCGAGCAGACGCCACAGACTGCGTCTTCCTCGGAGGAGAACCTCTTCAACCTGCGCTTCGGCTCGCTCACCAAGCTGGCCCGGCGCAACAAGAACCGCGACCTGTGCAGGAACATCACCGAAGACTCCCGGCGTACCAGCATGGCCATCAATACGCCCATGCAAGGGGAGGAGAGAACGGGCGAGGATGAGGAGCCAGACGAAGAGAGCCGAGAAAAGAAAGAGGAAAACATCAGCCTGACAAACCTGTCGCAGTACGCAGCGGAGCGCAGCAAGCTCAACGGCTTCACACCGACACAAGCCAAGGACAGAGAGAGCGATCAGATCCCAAATGCATGAACACTTCAGCTGCAGACATAGACTGTAGAAAGAGACGGAAAGAAAGTCGGACTGAGTCACAGGGAGAGTTCACAGTCCTTTGAGATGTCAAGAAACGTGCCTTTTCTGTTTCCTATGCTTCGACTGGAACCGTTCCCATCAAATTCAGTCATCGTGCCATAGCAATGGGAAGAAAACCTGCTGCCAAAAATGAATCAAAACAAACATCCAGAAGAGCCTGTTGTTCGATTACCTCATTACATATGTTGCTGTAAAATGGGCTACCTGTGATGTGACCTGAGCTGTCACACTCGGCTCTGTTGTCTTTCAGCCCCGGAGGCGCTCACGAGTCGGCCATCTGTTCACACTGAATCTTATTTTTCTCTCACACTGTGGGCGCGACAGCCAGAGAGCTAGATTCTTGTCATTCATCTCCAGAGACATTATCGATCATTTTGTCATCTCATACCGTGGTGGCTGTTTATGGGCCGCCGGCTTGCTGTGGAGGGACTTCTACCTTAATGACTGCAGTTTGGAGGGTTTTGGTTTTGCTGGATCAATAAACAACGCTAGTAGCTACCTAGAGGACATGTACAATTATCCCTACATTGTATGTGGCTTTGCATATGTAGCCTGACAGTAAAAAAAACAACTAAATATTAAGATCTGTGATGAAAAAAATGAAAACAAACTATACACAGTGCATGGTTATTAAAACACAACCATAGCAGCTAGCTGGAATAACCTAAAGAGTTACAGCTGTTATAATGTTTCCTTTTTCGTGAAAAAATAAAATGTTTGGCTTTCACTCCTGGTTTCTGCTCATCCACAGTAAAACTAATGTGTTTTTGTAACGTCTAATTGTGAATTAACACAAACATCCAAACAGCTCCGGCATACTAAGATTGTCAGCAACCTTTATTGTACACAGATTTTTTACACTTTTTTCAATCTGCCTTTTATTTCTATCAGGATTTGACATGTCTACCTTGATTCTGTTCATGAATGTGATGCTGTTAATTTTTATACTCACTAGCATGTTTGCATCTGTGTTTCCTTGTTTTTCTATCAGCCACACACCTCGGTTTTGTGTATTTTCCATTAAACTGTAACATGAACAAAAAATAGTGATATGAAGTGTTTAATTTTTAATAAAAATGCATTTTTCTACGCTTAAACTGCTTTCTCACCCAAATCCCTAGTAAACATACAGTTTTATATGTTTCATATAGGTTGAAAAGCTCAGTCAGTGAGCCTACATTTATGAATAAAAATTATTTTTTATTGGTCTGCTATAAAACTTCTAATTTAAATAAAATGTTTGGGTTTTATTCACAGGACGCTGGAGGATGATGGGTGTTTTAGGGATGGGAATCTGATCTCTACACATCTGGATTCAAAAGCTATGATGCAATACATTTAAGATTCCTCCTCATCAACCAGTGATTCAGTTAGAAAAGATTTATGTCCTCATCACATGCATCTCGATTTAAATTAATTTAGCTGAAAAATATATTGTTTGTATATATTTTCATTAATAAAAATAAATGAAACAATTCAAATTTCAATAATTTTTAATTAAATGCTCTTATGGAAAATTTATTTTTTGTTGTTGAATCTTGATACAGGGGCATTGTTGTCAGTTGCTACGGCAACAAGTGTGTGTATAGTATAGCCAACACGGAGAGGGGGGATAAAGAAAAATACCAGAGGTTTTGAGTTATTCTTCAGCCGTTTTCTGTTATTTTTAATTGTTCTGTGGCACACTTAACTGAATGAATAACACCTACATCTCCAGGTCTCATTTAGTTAACGGCGGCAGCGCAGCTATAAATGGCATGTAAAACAGTGTTTTCGCCCTCCAGCATTGTGCGCATGCGCGAAATTTCCGGATGTAAACAATAACACGCATGGGGTCGATAGCATCTGTTACTGCTCTTTCAGGAGTGGAGGGTGAAATTCTGCCTCACCATGCGTGGAGCAGAAGGAAGAAGAACGACGTGAATCTTCCTGTGAAGAGGTGAACCGTCACCGCGGAGTCCATGACGTTTCAAGTGAGTTAAAGGTTAGTCTGCTTCCAGTGTATTTGACAGCAGTGTGGCACATTTTACAAATAGCATTTGCTTTATCAAGCGGTCTGTTTGATAAACGGCGGCATGATACATGATTATACATATAATCATGTATCATGATTATATGTATAATATATACATATATACCGCGCATGTCGGTTGCGCATGCGCGTCCCTCCCAGTTTCTTCTTCGTCTGGTGAACCCCACAATGCTTTGCGGGATTCAAACAGGAAGCGCTGTTTGGTCAATGATTTGTTTTGTTTATTTTGCATACATTCAAATCGAAATTAACAGACACAATGAGGTAAAATCCAGTGTATTTAGAATTTTCCTTATAAATCTCAGAAATTTAAAACTGCCTTACCGATTCATTCCTTTCACGCATGCGCATGTCCATCGATCAATGGACTTCCTGCTCAAACAGACTGGACTCAAGCGAACTGAACTGGGCGGGTTTGAATGATGCAGCCAAAGTGTTTGGGTGGATGGAGATAATGCTTCTCTAAGAACTTAAACACATTTGAGTTGCACGCGTTTATTTAAAATAACTCATCATGATTATTTTCTACTTAACATTAGAACTCCTAATAGTCAAAGCAAACAGCACAGATTACCTTCATCACATCACCTGAGTGGGCAGGATGTCAGCATCGTGTCCTCAAAGGTAATAAATCAAAATCAGGAGAAATGTTCTGATTCAGTTAAGCTTGGTTTGGGTCAGGATGTGATAAATCGGTGGACATTAGAACTTCAGCTGTCATGACGTGTTGCTGGTTGTATCCTGTGTTTTATTGTTTTTGGATGGTTTTAAAAACTTCAAACTGTTGAACTCTTTGTAAACCCAGAGCTGGACCCTGCAGGGTGGCCGGACCCCTGGACCGACCCGTCTGGACCTGCAGCCTCATCACAGCTCTGTCCGTCCAGCTGGAGACAGGCGGGTGGGACAGGTAGGCTCATTGCGTCCTCATGTGTTATTGTTGGACATGGCGGCTCTGCTGGAGACGTTGGAAGTGTGACAGGAAGCTGAGAGTCCAGACAGGGTGTGAGCTGTGTGGGTCGGAACGCGAGACCAGAACCCCAACTGGACCAAACACGGTGAAGAAATATGCAGAATGTCTCGTTTGTCCTTTCTGCTTCCCACTGAGTATTATTCAGCAGCATGTTTGACTGCCACAGGTAGAACGTTTAAGGTAAGAGACTGATGCCATGGAAACCAGCCTAATGATATGAGCAGCTTTTTCAGGCCAAAAAGGTTTTACCTCCTTACAGCAGAAAATGTTCTGCTGTTTGCAGCTCATGTCTTCCTGCATCCAGACCAAACGATGCATTTTAAGTTTGTTTCATTTTGATGATTCTGGTTTACAGTCAGTGAAAACCCAAAACATAACACATTAAACTGTCGCCATGTCATTCTGTTATTATATGAGACAGATAATCTGTGAAAAGGTCCAGCTCCTGTGCCTTCTCCCAGTGCTCCCAGTACCAACCACAGAAATATGCCACTCAGTCAGAAACAACCAATCAGTTCCAGGAGGAGGGTCTTAGCGCTACCAGTCAGGCTCATGAAGGCGCTGCTCACCCTCGCCCTCTGCTCTCTGCTTACAGATGGTTAACCACAGCAGAGCTGCCATAAATGCTAAGACCAGTTAGCATGGCCACTGACAACAGCAGATAAATAGTTTTCCTGTAATGTTTAGCTGTTTCTCCACCTTTTGCAGTGAGTGCACGAGCATGACTGACAGCACTAAGACCCGCCTCCTGGCTCTGATTGGTTGTTTTTGATTGGGGTTGGGTGGAGGTGGAGGAGATCAATCTTTTCACAGATTATCTGTCTCATAACAAACTGTCAAAGTTTTGGCAATTATTGGAAAAACATGTTTTTGTAAGTTACATACTTTAATGGTTTGATGCAATATTCCACTTTCCTAGAAAGCTACATTGCTTTATTAACCCGAACTAACAGAAGGACTGATTTAAAATGGAGAAACGTGGCCTCAGTGCGTGTCAGAAGTTTCTCCTCCGCCCTTCAGACTCGCTGCCCTTTAGGGTGAAACAGAAACAAACTGTGGCGGACAGATGTTCCCTGAAGTGGGACGTGTGGTTTGTGGCTCCTGCTCGGTGACTCTTGTTCGATATTTGAGTCCTGATTGGCCTTCAGCTGCAGCGCCCTGATTGGCTGAGAGTGAAACCAAAACTACAGAGGCCATGGGATGACCTCCACCGACGTCTGCAGCCTGAGCTTCTTATTGACATCATCAGCATTATTTTTGTCTTCTGGCTTTGACATTTGATCACTTATTAAAGTCTTCAAACACTGAGCCCGCAACAGATTGTATTAACGTGTTAAAAGTAAAAACATTAATCTGATGAATGCAGACATTTATAGATCACATCATTAAAATGTGTGGTGAGTATAAACTGGGAGATTTCTTTATATTTTAAACACTTTATAGAAATAGAAATAAACTTTAACTAAACTTAGATTTGAAGTTTAGTTTTGATTTTCATATATATTTAATAATAATAAACATGGTAATAGTAAATGTATCTAGCTGATTTCTATCTCCTTGCTTATTTTATGCAGTAAAATGTAAATTAATCATTTTAAAATGATATATTTTCTGGATTTCTTTTCATATTCTGCCTCTGGTTGAGATTCTCCAAAAGCTGAAAACCTCCATCCAGATGGTAAATCCAGAACTCCATCTCCTCTCTGTGTAAATTTGAACCAGTTTTGTGGAGAAAACCTCCATCCAGTTCTGTGTTTTGAGTTTGACTTCATAGTTTTGTTTTCCGTTTTGTTCATACTGACCAAGAAAGTCCTGGTATCAAAGTACCAAAACTACCAAACAGGAAGTAGTTACATTTGTTCTTTTACAATAAAACTTATAAATAAAATGAAAAACTTGTTGTAGGTTTTCTGCTATTCTTAATCTAGAATCCAAAGACTAGTTTTTAATTTAAATTGTATCAGTTGGGACTTATTTGTTAAACAAATGGCACAAAAAACATATTTAATTTAACCTGAAGCTTGAACAGCATCCCGTTTCTGTTCCGTCTCTCCTTCCTGCAGCAGATTTCTCCTCTGGTGTGTTTGGAGCTTCAGGTAATTAAATGAGTGTCTGACTGTATAAGTGACCTGCGGCGTGCTGCAGCTCCGGGTCCTTGCGTGCGCTCATCTCCCTCCCTCTGAGCCACAGACAGAACCGGACCGAACCACGTGTCCGGCCCGGTTCTGTCATCAGGCAATTAGGCAGCCAGGCAGGGCAGAAAGGTGGAGACATTAATAATAAGATTGTGTGTGTGTGTGAGGGGCGGGGGGAGTCTGCAGAGCTTTACCTCAAGGTGAACGTGACCTCTGCCCCCGTCCCACTGCGGCTCCCACTCCTCCACTGCATCTGGTCCGGTTCTATTGCTGCTCTTTAAATACTTTTCCTCTGGACGCATCATTGACTGAACATTGTTGTGGTGGACAGTCAGAGTTATTTACAGGGAAGGAAGCTGGCAGGCGATTCGTTAAAGAAAATCAATCCAAACAGAGACTCAGCAGCAATAAAGTGGCAAAAGGAGAAGCACGCGTAGCCATAAGAATTGACATTTCCTAAACACAATGAATGGTTTTTGGTGCCTGAGAAATATTTAAATAAATCTTCGGTGTGCTGCAGTGTTGCGTAACTCTGCCTGAACAGCAAGGAGAGCATCTTCTGTCAGGAGGAGCAACGACCTGATCTGCAGCAGAAACCACCCAACCTTCACTCAGCTTAACTTACTAACCACTGGAATCAAGCTGTATTCTGAAGATATAATTATAAAATTAAATCTTCCTGCTCAGCAGCTGGACATGCAGGTGGTTGATGAAGGAACGGGTCATTCTCAGAACCTCAACTCAGCATGGTGTCACGATGCCATCTGTGCAGGAAGGACTTAAAGATTATCATGATATTTTGTTGTGATAACGATGGAAGTGGTGATAAGAAGTACTTATTGCTTCTTTTTAAAGTGACAGTACGGCAGTAAACGTGTATTTACCACCAGAGTCCATAATGTGGAGTCTGATCTCATCCTGAACATTTAAAGTGTAAATAAAAGCAGACAAACCAACAGAATGAGAAGAAACAAACTGTTAGGAAATATTTATTGATTTGACGTATTTCTCCATTCAGCCTTCATCTGAAATGTGATTCTAGATGTCGACCTGTTGTCCTTTTTTAGGAACCGAGCTTCCTGATTTGTGTCAGCGTCTAGAAGTGGCGACTTTACTTTTCCTTCCGGCACAGAGACTGTTGAGGCGTCCTCTAATGGTGCAATTCATCAGTGAGGAGTGTGTGTGCGCGTGTGTAAATAAAGGCTTCATCCGGAGACGCTGACAGCATGCGTGGGCTCACATCCTAACATTAGCCAGAGCAATCAAAGGAAGGTTGAGGAGCATGAAGCGAATTTAAACCCAGCTGTCAACAAAGATTGTAACTTAGAACTTCCCACACACTTTCTGATTTTTCGTATGCAAGATAAAAATAGTAGGAACAATAACTCTAGAAACGTTTACCAGCTCAGCAATGAGAGATCTGATGAGATCAGAACTGAACCTCTGGGTAAAATATGTGAAAAACTAAACCTGCACAGTAAAGCATGGTGGTGGCAGCATCATGATGGCTGCTCCACTCAGGAAAACCTAAATAAACACAAACACACACAGGAACTAAATGATTAACCAAAGCCAAACAGTTAAAGGTTAATTCTACAAAACAAAACTCAGAAAAACAAACATGAAACCTCAGCCTAACTTCATGTCAGACAGAGGGAGCCTTGTGTGTATTTATGTATAAAATGTACAGGAATCTGGTAAAAACCAGCTGAGTTGTGTGACAGAATATTACATAATTGATGTTTGTTTTTTGTTTGTTTGTTTGTTTGTTTGTTTTTTATTTTAAAACTATCTCAGATTTTGCTGACAGTTGAATGGAAACGGCTTCTGTCCTGAAAAATGTTTCTTTACTTGTTACTGTATTTCCATCCAGTCCGTCTCAACACTTCTGGTATCTTTCCAATCCTGCAGATGTTTCAGTCTGACTGAGCCATAAAAAAATCCACCTAGAGACGCAAAGTGTGAAGAAGAAAAGAGCAACAGAGATTCTGACTCCTCTGAAGCTGGTAATAAATCTAAATATTTTATTGCAGAATGGTTTCAGTCAGATTCAACTGTTTTAGCACATTTGCTAAGGTGGAATAAAGCTAACTGCTCCTGCTCTGATGAAACCTTCCTGGAACGTGCTGTTCTTCAGGATCTCCGGTTCGGTTCGGTTCTGATGACTTCACTTTACACCTCACTTCGTTTCAGAGTCTCAGATGTCGAAGCTGCCAGGCGGATTTTTCGTCTCTGTTTCGGTACGTTTCATGTCAAACCCGCTGCGCCGCTCGGGGCCACAGTCTGGCACTTCCTCCAACTTTTCCTCTTCCTGTCGCTCTTAGCGCCGTCACACTTCTTCAGTTCCTCACAACATCTTCTGGTTCTGGCTGCTTGGAGAATAAACGAGTGAGGAACAGCAGACGCTGCCTTCTTGTGTTAATTCTCTCTTTACTCTGCTGGTTTTAGTCTTTTTTTAGACCCAGTTAAATGTGCTAACAGCAGATTTCTGGAGCCCCTCTCAGGGGTCACCGGCTGAGTGGCAGAGGTCGTCCTGGACAGGTGGCCAGTCTGTCACACAGAGACTCTCAGGTAAATCAGAGACAAATGAACCCAGCGGCGTTCCTGGAGAGCTGCTGTCCTGAATCCAACTGATGATTCGTTAGCTGGACTCTGCAGAGCGGCATGACCGACTGCTGATGACAGAACTCAGCTGTTCTGGTCTGGTCAGTTTACCAAACAATAGTTTCATCAGACCACAGGAATGATTTTTGTAACGTGGTTTTTGTGCTGTTTGTGAAGTAATGGCTTCTTGGTTTCTGAGCGGCTTTCCGGCTGCTGTTGGTCCAGGAAACGTCTCACTGTGGATAACGAATGAAAATCCTTCACAGGTTTTATTCCGGGTTGATTCAGACATTTCCGTCCATTTCTGGACTTCCACTCGCTGTCCGAACTTATTGTTTGAACGGATAAATGTGGATCTGGAAGCTGTTTTCAAGGATGAACCAGACATGTGGACGTCCATAATCCATAACACTTTTCCTGAATTCTGTTTTATTTGTTCATAAAATCAGACAAAAATCCATGACATCAACAGACCTGCTAGTCTTACAAACACATCACACCTCTCTGTTCTTTATTTTAGCATTTGTTTGAAAATCATCTCATTTTCTTTACACCACATGTGTCAAACTCAAGGCCTGAGGGCCACATTTGGCCCCCCAGCATTTTATAGGCCCATGATTGATTTAAAATAGGTTTTGAGCATGAATTGACTACAAACTACATCTCCAATAATGCATTCCGATTGTTACCAGCCAACATCACGGCTTCTTGCCACTAGAGAGCAGCAGAGTCACCTCAAGCTGCTTATTGATTTTCCCAGCGAATAAAACTGAGACATCGACAAGCTAACATCAAAACGGCCAAGAAAAGAAAAATCAATTTACAAGTAAGACTGTGTTGATTTTATTTTTGAAACCTTATTTATTTTGAAGTGTTGATTGTCTGAAAGTCCTTACACATGAATTGCCCCATACTGGGTTTGAACCGATGACCTCAGCATTACCAGCACGGTGCGCTAACCTGCTGAGCTAACTCACCTACCTTACAAACTGTTGAGTTTCCATGGATTTAAGAAGAACTTACATGATCTTACCACAATAAAGATTTGATAAAATGCTTATATTCTAATGTTTTTCAAAACAACATACATAATATTTTATTTTCCAGAGATTTTGTATTTTGAAGTGTTGATATTATTTTTGAACCATTTTTAATTTTCAAGTGTTGAGTGTATTTCAGAGATATTTTTTTATTTTAATGTTAATTTTATTTTTGAACCATCTTTTATTTGTAAGTATTAATTTTATTTTATAGCCATTTAGCCAAGTCTCTGCAGAACCATTTGTCTCTGCTAATGACATCTTTAATACATTTTTTGATCCCAGGCTTAGTTCATGGACTGTAATGTGAAATTAGGCACAAGTATAAGTTTGACAGTTTGTTCACCAAGTTACTGTGCTCTCTGAGAGGATCTGTGGTTTAAGTATTTGACATTGTTCCATGCCCATTGAAATTAGTCACTAACAAAATGTGGATCATCTACCAGGAACACTGCAAACGGCGTGAGTTCCTGTAGCGTAGTGGTTATCATGTTTGCTTTACATGCGAAAGGTCTCTGGTTCAAAACCAGATTTTGCATGTTCTATACATCACAGGTGTTTACTAAAGGTCAACAAGGGCTCTGTGGTGTCATGCTCCGTTTTCTGAATCCAGGCATCTGAGTGCAAACCTCAGTTGAAATTTTCATGCGTTGCATCTCACATCATCAACTTTGGAACCTCAAACTGAAACAAAGCAGAGAAGTTCAGTTCCTGTAGTGTAGTGGTTATCACGTTTGCTTTACATGCAAAAGGTCTCTGGTTTGAAACCAGACANTAGAGACGCAAAGTGTGAAGAAGAAAAGAGCAACAGAGATTCTGACTCCTCTGAAGCTGGTAATAAATCTAAATATTTTATTGCAGAATGGTTTCAGTCAGATTCAACTGTTTTAGCACATTTGCTAAGGTGGAATAAAGCTAACTGCTCCTGCTCTGATGAAACCTTCCTGGAACGTGCTGTTCTTCAGGATCTCCGGTTCGGTTCGGTTCTGATGACTTCACTTTACACCTCACTTCGTTTCAGAGTCTCAGATGTCGAAGCTGCCAGGCGGATTTTTCGTCTCTGTTTCGGTACGTTTCATGTCAAACCCGCTGCGCCGCTCGGGGCCACAGTCTGGCACTTCCTCCAACTTTTCCTCTTCCTGTCGCTCTTAGCGCCGTCACACTTCTTCAGTTCCTCACAACATCTTCTGGTTCTGGCTGCTTGGAGAATAAACGAGTGAGGAACAGCAGAAGCTGCCTTCTTGTGTTAATTCTCTCTTTACTCTGCTGGTTTTAGTCTTTTTTTTAGACCCAGTTAAATGTGCTAACAGCAGATTTCTGGAGCCCCTCTCAGGGGTCACCGGCTGAGTGGCAGAGGTCGTCCTGGACAGGTGGCCAGTCTGTCACACAGAGACTCTCAGGTAAATCAGAGACAAATGAACCCAGCGGCGTTCCTGGAGAGCTGCTGTCCTGAATCCAACTGATGATTCGTTAGCTGGACTCTGCAGAGCGGCATGACCGACTGCTGATGACAGAACTCAGCTGTTCTGGTCTGGTCAGTTTACCAAACAATAGTTTCATCAGACCACAGGAATGATTTTTGTAGCGTGGTTTTTGTGCTGTTTGTGAAGTAATGGCTTCTTGGTTTCTGAGCGGCTTTCCGGCTGCTGTTGGTCCAGGAAACGTCTCACTGTGGATAACGAATGAAGATCCTTCACAGGTTTTATTCCGGGTTGATTCAGACATTTCCGTCCGTCTCTGAACATCCACTCGCTGTCCGAACTTATTGTTTGAACGGATAAATGTGGATCTGGAAGCTGTTTTCAAGGATGAACCAGACATGTGGACGTCCATAATCCATAACACTTTTCCTGAATTCTGTTTTATTTGTTCATAAAATCAGACAAAAATCCAGGACATCAACAGACCTGCTAGTCTTACAAACACATCACACCTCTCTGTTCTTTATTTTAGTATTTGTTTGAAAATCATCTCATTTTCTTTACACTTCACAAACTACATTCTGCTTTGTGCGACATGTAACATAAAACATATTATTGTTTGTATTTGTAATGCGATAAATGTGAGGCGGAGTGAACACCTGGAAGGAGCTGCAGCTTGTTGAGGTTAGCTGAAGGATTTTATGTTTCAGAGGAACAAAGTTTCACACTGAAGACGACGCAGTCGGCTTGTGTTGCCATGGAAACAGCTTCAACAACAATCCTGCAAGTCATCATCTGCAGAAGTTTAAACTAAAACTCTTCAGCTCTGCACCGTCAGTACTCTCAAACTGATATTGCTGAACTTTATCTTCAGCTGAACTCTCACATTAACAAGTCTTTAAGGATTCATGTTTATTTCTGAAGATTTTTCATCTGCAGAATCAAAGGATGAAGAACACAGTGATGAGATTAGAGAGGAAACACTGCTGAACATACTGAATATAAGTGATATTATCAAAAACAAACACCACTTACCATGATTATTTTAAACAGCAATTAATTTTTATTGGTTTGATGTCCATCCATCCATTTTCTTCCACTTATCCGGGGTCGGGTAGCAGCTTAACAATATTACATCAAACTGGTTTATTGTAATATTCTAATTTTAAATGTCATGTTTTCATTTCATGTAAGTGAAAAATCATCATAAGTAACAGAAACAGAGGCTTGCAAATATTAGTCACAGTGTAATTTATCTTAATATTTTTATGCAACGAGTGATAAAGTTCTTGAAATAATTTTCGATAATATTCTAGTTTGTTGAATTTGTCTGTATGTTTAGAAAGACTTTATAAACCACAGCTAGAATCTTGATTATCATCATTAATGATATAAATGGCTTTAGATTATTTTCATTCAGTGAACAAATGTTTTTATTCTGAGTGACGTCACAGAAAAGTATGAAGTTAAACAGCAAAGAAATGTGACTGCATTTCCTACAATGTCCACTAGAGAGCAACATACATCCATAGGTATGTTGCGAACATTTCACAACCACAGAGTGAAAGCACAGCCATGAATAATATTGATATTTTTAAAATGTGACGTTTTCCCTTTTAAGGGTTGAAACTCAAAGTCTCTATTTTTGCTTAAAACATTCAGAAATGTGAAGAAACTGAAAACTCTAATAAATGCATATCAATCAAATTTGCAAGTATATATGCATAGTAAAATATGTAGTAAAATATGCATTTGTCATGTGTTAATGCAGTTAAACAGATATTGGGCTGAAAATAAAGCATCTGTTATGAAAACACAACAAAAGGTGATTAGTTAAAATCAGCTGCTGAGCAGGTGGAAAACCAAAGGTTTCTGATATCTGTATGCAGCTGTTAGCAGAATCAGAACAGATGTTCTGATGATAAAATTCATCCTGCAAACTGATTTTAATTAAACAATCAAACCAAGAAATCAAAATGTAAAGTAAAAATGAAGGAGGGATCACAAAAACACCCGACTGGGGAGTTTTCAGGATATTTATTCACTTCTCAGCTGTCTGTGTCATATCTGGCTTATAATTATGGTGCTAATATTTGATATGGAATCATGTTTTAACAACTGAAAAGACTCCCAGCAACTATAAAACATTAAAATCTTAATATATCTAGTGACCTAAAGCAACACTGAGCTGTGGCAGTCTGCTTCACATCAGGAAGCAGACGTTCAGACCTGCAGCCACTGATTTCTTACAAACAGGTCGTATCGTGGTAACAATGACAGGATGGTGAGTCTACAGGTCTGTTGCTTATTAACTGGTCCTGTTGTTAAAGAGCAGTAACTGCATCACGTTATCCGTTCTGTAAATATAGAAAACTGGAGATAAAAAAGAGTCAAGGACAAAAACTGAGGAAACAGAATCACAGGAAGTCTCAGCAAAGTCAAGATAAAAGACAAACCAGAACGTCAGGATGGGATTTATGTGAGAATGCATCTATAAAACACACGTTGAGTGGAAACAGAAGAAAATTTACTTTTTCCAAAATATCTGGGTTATTGCAAACAGGGACTTAGTTACAGCATCCATCCATCCATCCATCCATCCATCCATCCATCCATCCATCCATCCATCCATCCGTATTTAAACATCAATTAATTAAATTAGTAAAAGAAAAAGGTACATATCATCTTAAGTGGTTGAGCTATATGCTCCTTTTCAAACAGCGGTCAAAAGATATGTACACATCACATCAATGGTTAAAAGGTTTAGAACGTCACAATTTTTCTTTTTTTATTGAAAATGATGCAGTTTTATTTCTGTGTTCTGTGAAATGCAGATATAGAACATATATAAGAACTGATGTTTTTGTTTTTTTAAAGAAACTTATAAACAAACTTTTTAAAGGACATTAAAGTAAGTCATCTTTATCCTCTTTAACTTATACAGTTTATCCCTTCTGTTCTTTTCTTCTTCCTCAAGAAGAAACGCAGAACCTGTTGGACCTTTTTCTGCCCTGTTCTGGTGATGAAGCAGTAGAGCAGCGGGTCTGCCAGGCAGTTCATGGTGGATATAGCAGTGCTAACCTTGTAAATAATGAGGAACCATTTAAAACTCTGGCAGCCATCCAACAGCATGCGGACCATGAAAGAGACATGGATCGGTCCGAAGCAGACCAACAGGCAGAGAAGAACCACCGTCAGCAGCTTTGAGATCCGCAGCCGTTCCTCGTCCATCGTGGCTCTGTTTGCTTTCACTGCCAGGCATGTGCTCCGGGTGGAGAAAAAGACGATGAGAACCGGAACCACGAAGCCCAGGAAGAAGCGAGCGATGCTAGCATTAGCCATGGTCTGCGACAGTGGGAGGAAGATGTCGTAGCACAAAGAAAACATGTTGTTTTCATAGTAGGAGTCCTCCCAGGTTATGGTGCACACATTGAAGCCCATCACCAACACCCAAATGGTGACGGAGATCATGGCGGCGGTGCTGACCTTCCTCGTCCAGGCGTACCTGAGCGGGTGAACCACCGCCAGGTAGCGGTTCACTGCGATGCAGCAGAGAAAAGCCTCACTGGTGTAGAAGTTGGTGTAGAGCGAGTAGATGGAGGCCAAACAGACGTAGCCTCCGTGGGTCCAGACGCCTCTCCACAGGAAGTCCATCCACAGGGAGAGGCCTAAGGTGAAGGTCAGGTCACTCAAGGCCAGATGGAAGAGGTAAACGCCAAGGTCGTTTTTCTGCCTGATGTGCTGACACGACACGTACAGGGAGAAGGTGTTCGCAGGGATGGAGATGATGATGACGGTCAGGTAGTAGAGGAGGAAGAGCTTCCTCCTGAGAGGCGTTTCCACCAGGAAGCATCCTGAAGCATTGGCCCCCAGAGTCAGGTTCTCCATGGCAGACCGCAGGTTTTAACGCCAAACTCTGGTGGAAAACAGGAGGAAGAGAAACAAACAGCTGGAAAACTTTTACATATTTACTGATAAAACATTTACTGAGTTCACTGTGTCATACTTACCATTAATATTTAAACACATTAAAGTTTTGTCACAGGTCTTTTAATTTCACAAATCTGTTTCTTAATTTTTTTTTTTAATACATTAGTTTGGTGACATAAAGATAAGATTTGTTACTATTTCACATCTAAACGCATTCAGATATTTTCCCTCTTTCTGCAGGTGTAGAGGCATTTGTTTCCTCTGGCTTCTTTCTCTTCATTCCATTCAGTTTATTTGTGTAGCACCAATTTACAACTAATTTCTCAAATCAATTCACTTTGTGATGATATTTTAAAGTACTTAATAAGGTCCAACGTGTTTAAAATGAGAAAAACACACATCCGTCACGTCCTCTGGTCAGTCTTTGCAGAGGTCTGCAAAGACTGACCTCTTGCTGATCAGACTGGTCAGTCTGATAAATTTGCCCAAATTTATCAGAGATAAATTATTTTGAGGCCACATGCCAAAACCATGTTGGAGCCAAACTATCAAAATTCCCAGAACTAACTTTTCCCAGGACTCATTAATCCAAAGGGCATTTCGACTGAACTCCTACAGAAACCCATCACCCTGTGGAAAATGGAAACTTTATAGCATGTATCTGTTCCATCACTTTGTGCATCTCGTGCCATAATGTCTTTGTTTCTGAGTTAAATTACACAAGTTCAATTTTATGAATTCATCAGACCTCCACAAAAGCAGTTATTACATTTTTGTAATTGGAGCAATGAACGTCTGCATGAAATGAAACATTTCCAACATTTCTGAGCTGCTATTCTGGGTGAAAGGATCGACATCCGACCCGTCCTGAGGAGACTCATCAAACATTAGTTCTGCACAACAACTTGAATAAAATAAATAAAATACTATTTTGAACAAATTAAAAGTTCAGGTTTTTTTCAGGTTTAAAACTCAAAGTTGATTACTTACAGTTTTCTCCTGAACTCTGTCCATATACCTGCAGCGTAGATCAGGCCGGCTTCATGTTTCTTCATCAGTCTGCTTCCAAACCAGCAATCAGGAGAAAAACAAACACAGGCCAGTTTTAGTCTGGACACAGAGTGAGAGGTTTCATGTTTGTTGCGTCGTTACGTTGGTGATGATCATGACTGCCTGATGGTCATTATTATCATGTCTCCATAGTGCACTCATCAGCTGTTCCTGTTTAAAATAAAAGCCCATTTGCCTTTAGCACTTTTAAAACATGATTCTGATGTAATTTTCTGTCCTCCACAGAAACGACACTTAGGTCTCTGAGTTTAGTTTAGTTTTTAAATTCAGTTGGTAAAAGTTTCTCTCTGCGCCTCATTAGAAACATGGAACTGTCTGAAACATGTTGCAGGAATCTGGTTGTTCTTCAGTGTTTCTGTTTGATCAAGGATGGACGTGTGCTGATTATATTATGTGAAGGATAACAGCGCCCCCATGTGGCGAAACGGAAGAACATGCATGCAGAGCCTTTAGGTCGTCCACTCCAAAATGAAATGAAATAAAAACAATGAGA
Organism: Poecilia formosa; assembly: GCF_000485575.1. NCBI lineage: Eukaryota > Metazoa > Chordata > Actinopteri > Cyprinodontiformes > Poeciliidae > Poecilia > Poecilia formosa. The sequence goes on along the minus strand of NW_006800437.1, from coordinate 122,007 downwards.
AGATTAGAATGTTATATAACACCATTAAAGAATATTTAATACAGAAATGTGTGCCTGTCTATGTTGCACTTTACTTGGTCTGGGCTCCTTTTGCATGAATTACTGCTTCAGTGCAGCGTAGCATGGAGGACATCAGCCTGGTTCTGTTCAGGAAGTCTAGGTATAACAACTTCAGCTAAACTTAATTTAAAAAAAACAAACACTTTTATTAGTAACCAAGATGTTTGACCTTTCTAAGTTTGGAACCAGAGACGACAACAATAAGAGCTTTCTAATGTAGACAGCACATATCAGGCTGATCTTCTGAAAAATATAATAAAATCATTGAAACAATCTCGCCCGGCTGTTATTATTATTTTCAGACAGAAAGTTGAAAGGTTTCAGGTCCAGATAAATCAGGCTACTGAACAACTTGTATCTTAAGATAAACCTTCAATATCTGCTGTGATTAGCTGCTAACCTCCGGGTCACTATCTAAGCAGATATTGAAGGTTTATCTTATATCTTATATATATCTAACTCCATTTATCACCTCAATAAATGGAGTTATACTTTATGACTTGAACTGTCTTCTAGTTTTAGTATCAGATGAAATCCCAAGTGGTGTTTATCAAACTGATAATAAATCTTTCCTAATCGTTCCAAAATCCACTTTTCAGCAGGATTTTGGACCATCTTAGTACTCCATTTGTTTTCCTCTCAACCTCTGATTAAGGAGGAGTTTAGAACAAAGAACAGATCAGCTGTAGTCGTTTACCGGATCCGTCTGTGTGTGTTGGTTCCTGAAGTCCAGCTGAAGGTCAGACGTTATGAATCTGTCTTTGCTGAAAAAACCCCTTGTTGAGTTTTTATCTGCTTTCTGTGCACTTTTTTCTACCACAACTTTTCCTTCCACTCAATTTTTCATTAAAATATATGAATACAATAACTTGTAAAGAGTTAGCTATTTTCGCAATTAAATTGTATGTGTAGACCCATGAAAAACAAACTATATGTAAATGAAAACACTGAATATAAAAACAGGCACCCCAACATTATTTTTTTATCTTTAGTTTCTCAGTGTAAGAAGTTCTTCAGTGTTATTTCAGCTATTCAGCGCAATTCCACATACAACCTCTAGGGGCGTCTGTCGCATTGGTGCATAGAGAAGGTTGGGCACACAGAAGAAGAATAAACCTTCCAGTTAGATGCGGAAGCTCAACGTGTGTCTCATCTTTTCTGTATAACAGGTCAGTAAAAATGTATTTTGATGCATAAATATTGATTAGCTTTAGGAGTTGAAGAGGTTATTGAATCGGGAGTCAACTAGTGAGTCACATTATGCAGTTTGTGATGAGTATTATGTAGAAAACGGGACATAATTCTGGAGCCTAATTTATGCTAATGCTAGCGAACTTCTGTGCGTTGAGCTAGCTGAGAAATAGCTGAAGGACTGCTGAATTCACTTTGAACTGGTTGCATTTTGTACATTTCGAAACGATTTTAAAATAAAGGATGCTATTTCAATCTCTTTAATTGTAAAATGGAGTTTTGTTTGGTTATTGCAAAAACAGAAACCATATTGTTATGACATTCGGTGAGTAACTAATGATTGTTTATGTGTAAAGCTTAGTAAAGAGACGCAGCACTAAAAGAGCAGTTTTGAATTTTTTGTGTAGCAGATAAAGTACTATTATTCTGTAAAACAATACAGTTAAAAGCTAAGATGTATATTTTATTTGTGCAGAATAAAAATTGTGAAAGCTATTAAAATAATTAAAAGCAAATTCATATACCTTATTTTCTGCACTATAAGGCGCGCCTAAACACCTTCAATTTCCTCAAAAGGCGACAGTGCGCCTTATAATCCGGTGCGCCTTGTATATGAAGAAAGTTTTAAAATAGGCCATTCATTGAAGTTGTCCCTTATAATCCGGTGCGCCTTATATATGAAGAAAGTTTTAAAATA
>NW_006800437.1:106130-115578 GCF_000485575.1 Poecilia formosa | reverse complement strand
CTAATTCTTTCACTGCATCTTTGATTCATTTTGTCCAGCTGCAGACTGTTAGACTGTCCAATCAGAGTCAGGTATTGTGTAGTTGGTGCTTTTAATCAGTTTTCAGTTAACTAAATTCAAGTCTATGGAACACAAAATGTCACTAAAATCACTCTGTCCTTCTAAAATCTTTCAGAAAATCGAAAAAATGCACTGAATAGTAGCAAATTGTATCGCTCAACAAATATCGTGACACATATCATATCGTGACCAGAATATCATATATCGTATTGTGAAATTATTGTATCACTATACCCCTACTATTTATTCAGACATGAGCAAAACCAAAGCATGTGACTGAGAGACAATTCAGTATATTTGTATCTCACACAGTAGAGGCTGACATCAGGACACAGAGGATAGTTTGAGTTCAGAGATGTGAACTCTGCTCCACTTTGGATTGGATGAGGAAATGTTTAGCTCACAGTCAGGATGGAGGCCCAGGAGGACTCTGAAATAGATTTGCTTATTTGAAAAAGCACCCTTCATGTCTGCTGTAAATAAATAAGATGTTTTTTGTATTATATGTTACATAGCAAAAGAATAGCGTCAATAATATGTGACAGAATGGACATCAGAAATAATCACACCCCCTCCCTTTTCTTTTTTTGTTTTGTTTACTTGCTTCTGTTTTTCTCATGTTGGCTGTACTGCAGTTACAACGGTTCGCCACCAGTGGGCACATAGAGCACATTGACGCTCCTGACTCAGCGAGCCAACCGCAATGAAGCGCAGTAACGGCTGGTCAGCGAAGGCACTCACTGTCGCTCTCATGTCTCAACAGCGTTCATCAAAATAAAAGAACCTGCGCAAAACCACACTGATTAATTATTAAGTGTGCAACAAATACAAGTATTTCTGTTAATGTGCTAGTGCTATCACCAGAGAATAATGGTTAATTCCCACCAGGCCTGTTAAGTCTCCTTTAATCTAACTCTAGTCCGTTTTCCAGAAAGTGCAGTTCGTTTGGGGAAGTGTGAGTGTGAAGTCAAACTGTTGCAGACCAAAAAAGTGAACTCTGGTCCTACAAATCTCAGTCTGGGTTCTGTTGAAGTGAACTCTGGTGTAGGTCCAATGCAAAAGTGAACACCAAGTGGAATGGAGACAGCTTCAAAAGCAGGAATTTGACTACAGCACGAGGCATTCTGGGTAAATGTAACCAAAATACATATGCTAGTCCAGCGCTATCTTATGGTCTTTTGCGAAAGACTAAAGAGAAATCTTCCAACCGTTAAAATCTGGCACCACTCCACTTCTGTTTCCATCTGGTGAAGAAGGAAGTTGTTCTCAGTGTCTTCAGAGGTTTCTTTGTCGTTTCCTTCAGTGGTTCTTGACGCAGCGCCCCCACAGGCCAGGAGGGGAACAGGTTGGTTTGACTCAGCGCAGAGAGTAAGAGAACCACAGCAGCTGGAGGTGGAGCATATGATGAAGTTTTAGTTCGCAGTTGAACCGAGTCTACCAGACAACATACTGAAGATCTGAGTGAAGAGAGGGTGCCGTTGGTACTCAGGCATGAGGTGGAAGCACCTTATTGTTGATTTATGAATGCTGACCTTAACTGAGGCAGGGAGGCCTGTTTACATGTGGTAGTGGTGGTTGACCAGCGCCTCCTGGGATGGTTCTCCACTGCTCTACGTTTCCTCCATGTGTGGATGATGACTCGCACTCTGGAGTCCTGAAGCCTTAGAAAGACTTTTGTAACCCTTTTCAGCCTGATAGATGCCAATTACTTTGTTTTGTCTATTATTGATTATTTCTTTTAGATGTGTCGCTTTTTGAGACACATCTAAAAGATGTGTCTCAAAAATATCTCTATTAATAAATAGTATCTCTATTAATAAATAGAGATACTATTTATTAATTGTATTTGCAATAATCAGACCTGCTTGCATATTTAATCAGAATTAACAATATCTGAAAACTATAATGAACTTGTCAAAGACGTCTGCATCTGTGAAGAACATCACATCACAACCCCTTAGACCATGGCTGGATAAGTCTAGTTGGGGTGTTATGGAAAAATCTTACCCAGACACTGTTGAGGTGGAAATCAGCTTTATTAATAACATGCACACAATATGAGAGCTTACAATATAAGACACTCAAACAGGTCAGTAAAAGTTGAGAGTAAATGTCTGGCAGTCAGAATGAACATCATTTTTAATACGAAGCACAAAGAGTCAAACACATGAGACTGATGTCTGGATCTCTAGGACAGCTGACGTCGGCCGTGGAGCTTACACAAGTTCATTTGGATTAAGCATTACAATGAAAATATACCATGACATGAACATCAGATTAACAAAATCAGATAAGATGCTTCTATCCTGAAACTTCTAGATGCACCTCTGATCCAACAGGCCTGAATCAAATGGCTGAACTCCTTCATCAGTCCTTCCTGTCTGGTCTGGTAGCCACTCTTTTGACCCAGACGTGTTGGAGCAGGGATGTGTCTAAACCCTGCAGGAGTGAGGCTCTCTTGGACTGAACTTGGGCATTCCTGTCTTAAACCAAAACAAAGAACAATTCTTCCAGAACCATAATAATAACGCCCTTAAACAGAACACTCATCAATGGTCAAGCTAAATGTGAGAATTAGCTGTTTGTGCCCATCCTTGCCAAGGTGTTGCTCAGAAGCAGCGTGACTGAGTCAAACTGCAGTAAGTTAAGACAGAAAAACAGCTTGGAAGACATTTAAATACATCAGCAGAATAAATACTGAGTTTCCTGAGCTAGCTGTACTAATGTTGACACATTGCATGGAGATAAAGTTAATAAGTCTTGGATTACAAGTTTATATTTCTGAAGCTACATGACAAGAAACTCTGCAACAGAGCAGAACATATGGAGCCTTCACAATGCAATCCAAACTCTGCTTCCGTCTATAGATTGCTTCCATTATCCTGATTCAGTCCATTATTTCATTATTTCAGTAATATACAACATGCGGTCATGCTGTTTAATTATGTAGCAGAGTTGTTATGGAATTATTCTGAAAGCACTTAAAAATGAAATAAACTTGGTGTGGTAGAATAAATGTTTTTCTATCACTTCATGCAAAGACGTGTTGACAAATAACCAGAATAAAGAAAAACAAAGAACTGAACTGGTAAATAATCACACCCTTTGTTTTAGCTGGACTCCAATACTGATATATTCGTAACATCCTCCTTACATTTTTTGTTGCACAAAAATATGAATAAGTATACCTTGGCTTGTAAAAGTTAAAGCTTTTACAGAAACAAGGTAATTTTTTTCAATTTCTTTAATTTCTCTGTGGAGCTGTTGGCCTTATGGTCTCACTGTCTGTACATCAGCTCATAAAGATAACTCTGAAACTGGACCTGTAGACATGAAAAGGATCAATCTGTGGGTCACTGAATGACTTGCCTTGATTTGATGTTACCTTTGACACAGATTGCAATTGGTAATCATTCCTCCAGCTAACAAGTTTATTTTTTGGTTGTCTCTTCTCTAAATAAATGGAGAAAAAAAAGTAAACTCATATTCTAATTGATAATATTTTGTTGGGATTTAAGACTTCGTAGAAGCCTTGTACTTGTAGTTTGGCTGATGGTCACGCTGCGTTTTTGGTCCCACTGCTTGAAGAGTTCCTTCAGTTTGTCTCTGAAGTTTCTTCCGACAATGACGTAGAGAATGGGGTTAAGAACGCTGTTGAAGAACGCCAAGTAGGTGAAGATCTGCCCACAGAAGTGCTGGATTTCCTTAGAGGTGCAGTCTGTCAGGATGCCGGCCTTGTGGAGCCAGGTCGGGACTTCCCGCAGATGGAACGGGACCCAACAGATCAGGAACGCCAGCAGGACGACCAGCACCAAAGTGTCGGCCTTGTGGTCCGTTTTCCTCGTCTTTACTCTTTGGATCGATCTGTTTCTCAGAGCTTTGAGGATGTTCACAGTGCAAAAGGAAATTATGGAAATGGGAATAAAAAACCCTAATACCAAAATCATCAACTCAGTTGTCTTTGATATAGTTGGATCAGCTTCATGACAGGCAGTTTTATTTTTGACATCTTCATGTTTCAATTTTGTGTTTATTAGTCTTGGAACACTAAGAATTAATCCCAGAATCCAAACCACACCACAACTAATTTTAGCACATTTTGGGCGACGCATTCCCCCATGGGACAGTGGATGGACCACGGCCAAATAGCGATCGATGCTAACCAGAACCAGGAAGTAGATGCTGCAATAGACGTTCATCAGGATGCTCACTTTTACGATTTTGCACATGGCAAGACCTAAAATCCAGTCAAACTTATTCCAAGCGCTGACAGCCCAGAAGGGCAGGAAGGAGACCAGGAACAGGTCAGCAGCAGCCAGGTTGCTCAGGTAGATCTCAGCCACGGTGCAGGGCTTCTTATGGAGGATGAAGACCATCAGCACAAAGAAGTTGAAAACTATTCCCAAAACAGAGATGGACAGGATGTACGCTGGGACATAAGTGAAGGACCAGTCGACGGATTCATGTGAGCAATTGTTAGAATTTGTCTGGTTTGGTCCTTCAGCCATGGAGCTGTTAGCCACCATTCTGAAGAAAGATGCAAGCAAGAGGAACAAAAGAAAACATTAAACAATGTGAAGTTAGATTTATGTTTCAGACTTTATAAAAACAACTGTGATGTAAATAATATAATGAATAATAACATGTTTAACTGGTGAAAATATGTTCCCATTTAGCCAAAAGTTCGTCCAACAAACAAAGAACGCTTCCCCAGCCTTTAAAATCTTTATGTTGCTAGTGGGTGTAGCAGTGGAGAGCACTAATGCCTTGCAGCAAGAAGGTCTGTGGTTTGAATGTGAGCTCGAGGTCCCAGTGCAAGAGGAGCCTCTCTAGTTTGCCCCAAGGAGGAAGTGTGAGCATGGTTGTTTGTCCTGTGATGGACTGCTGACTCAACGGATAAATGTGTACATAAACCATCAATGAGTGGATGATTAAAATATTTTGATCTCCACTCTGCATACGTGTTTAATGAAAGTCTCACCCTCTCCTTTTGGTGTTTTTATAGGGAGAGCAAGGGAGCAAGGAAGACAAATGTAACTGACAAAAACTGAGCACAGGAAATAAATTACAAACCTTATTAGAAAATTGAAGGGGACTAAACTCTTAAATATGTAAGTGAAAGAAATGACGCACGGAGACGTAGTTCTTGCTGCTAGGCCATAGACGAGCCGGAGATCTATTACACTACCATGGATTCCTCATTACAGTTTCATCAGTTCAATACTCAAAAATCTTCCAAAGTCTCAACAAAAAATCTCCCCGTATTTTAAAGATGAACCTTTTTTAAACATTCTCATCCTCACTGATGTGCGTTGGAAAGTTTCAACCAATGGCGTTGCTACCCTTGATTTGCGTAAAGATTCTGGCACGCTTTATACTGAGTGTGTATTGGACAACCTTTAAAATATTTAAGACCTCATGAACTCAACATCTGCTCCATTTCAGAATTGCTGAATAGGACAATTTTTCTCAAATTGTTATTCTTATCTTGTCCAAACAGACGTCCTTTCCAAGTCATTTTTTGGTTCCATTTGCGCTTTGCATGCAAATTGAAGGAAAGGAGTCAGTCAGGTCGATCTAGTGAGGCGCCAAAATCCTTTTCACAAAAACAACTCCTTAAATAGTATTTCCGCTCTTACAACCTAATCTAAAATAACCAAGACTGAACTGAACTAAGGCAAAACAAAAGCTAGGCTGATTTAGTCACAGAATAAAACTACAAGCCAAGTAGCCCCCAGCCCCCCGAAAAAAACAAAGATCCTGACATCACCCCCTCCCAAAGTGGATACCAGACCTGGTTTAAGACCAGAAACAGAAAATAAACCAGTCCAGGCTGGACCTGAGAAGGAGGGCCAAATACAAAACAAATGTTCATGGAGGATGACCAAGAGGTAGACTAATGGAGTCACAAGTTACAAACAAGATTTTAACCATGAAGTGGTTCAGAGAAGGCCAACAAGAAGATCTAGAGAATGACTGTCTGCAATGAAGGCGTCCATGATCTGGAGGCTTGTCACTGGCAGCAGAGCCGCTGACTCTCTGGAGGCTGGAAACTAAAGGATCTTGCTGGGGGACGACTAGGTGGTGGCAGCTCGGCCAACTGGAACCCACAACAAGGCTCAGGACCTGGAGACAACCCACAGAGAAGCTCTGCAGCATGGGACCCATGAAGTGGTTCTGCTGCTGGCAGATTGAGGCTGGTGATGGAGGGATCGATGCTGATAAGAGCCTGCAGACGACTGAGCTGCTGCAAGTCTTTGGCGAGACTTTTAAAGGCTTTAGAGTTCTGAGGCGTGGGGCTAACGGAGAGTGATAGAGATGGTGGCAAAGAGGACGAGGAGCAATGGAGGTGAAAGCCTGGTCTTCTGGAGAAGCTGAGGGAGTGTCAACCAGACTTCCTGGAGAAACTGTGGAGGCGTCTGCAGTGGGTGGATGAGTTAGCTGGAGGAACAGAGACATGTGGTTGAGGTGAGGTGGCTTGTGGGATGTCTCGGCTAACGTTGCTTGTTGGTCCCACTCTGCTTCTTCCAACAGCTCCTCCCAGCACAGGACAGAGAGCTGAGCAACTCATTAACCGACGCCACTTCAACGCAGACAAGAGGGACAGTAGAATACTTAATGTGTGAAATCTGATTTACAACCTAATCTATTTTCCTAATGCATATAATACCCAGGCACATATTTCTTACTCTTTTTTTATAACGTGCTGCCATGGTGAACAAGGCTTGGCCAGAGTTCTCACTGAAGGACTTTCTCTCTCTTATTTGCTCTAGTTCTGCAGCAAGAAGCAAGTCTGATTGGTCCTTCAATCATGTTTGGTGTTGATTGGACCCAAATGCAGACAGCTTGAAGCTGTGAGTAGTTGGTAGAAGTTTGATAAAAAACAACAACAAAACAATGACATCACAAGGATCAAGAGCAGGGAAAAATGGGGACAGAGAACATGGAATATATAACGGGAGGATCCGGTGAGTGAATGAAAGAGACGTGGTTAAATTCAGGGAATTTGGATTCTGGAACAGTGGACCGGTACTAATTAGAAAATGAGGTTCAGGTGTGAGGGGTGAGCAGAAAGCAGGCGGAGGGGGAGAGAGATGGCACAGGGGGAGTAAACCCCAACCAGGGACCAGGGAAAACGAAGCTAGCAGGGACAAAAACTAATTAAACTCTGGAAATAAACCAAATCTAACTAACAAAGAGCTGACTGAACTAAAGTAAAACAGAAGCAAGGCTGATCTAATCAAAATAAGAATAACTCAGGCAATCATAAAACAAATGAACAAAACCAGAAAAACCCAAAACAACCCAAGAAATGGCAGTAAGTGGTTTAAGCCTTTAGTACTGCACTGTAACAGTCGACTGTATTCTGACATAAATACATTAGTAGGTGCAGACTGACATGCTGAAGAAGTCAAAGCAATTTAAGAGATTGTTGTACATCTGTTAATTTTCTAATTAATTGCAGGCTTTGCAAAGCAGTAAATGTTGCAGAATGTTTAACTCTAAACTCTAAAATAAAAGCAAAAAATAGCAAAAGTATAAATTTGTTGCATACCTTCAGGTGGACAGACGAATTTCTCCCAATGAAAAAAGAAGCAACCCTTCTGCAGCGCCGACGCTTCTAACTACTGTTTGACAAGGATTTGCTTAAGAAAGCATCTGATGCTGAACAGACATCTGATGTTAACATTTGCTTCATTCCCACCCCTCTCCTCCTACTGGGTAATGACTGCCTTTTTTCTACCAGTCCATTGAATGTGGGCTGTGGAGTTTATTTCTTGTAACAATACGTCTTGGCATGTTCTACAGTTGGAGAGCCTGTTTGTCACTGTTGATGGTGCTACTGCTGTCAGGAAATGAATTTGTGGGTTAAACAGATTACTTAAGAATGTGGGGTTATACTCATGAAAACATATACTCCTTTGCAACTAACTGTGATGATCAAACTTAAAAAGAAAAGTCGTGTTTACCAGGAAGAGAACTGAGAGGGATCATAGAGCAAACAGGACAACGTTTCTCACAGGAACTGAGTCTGATGCCACAGACTGTCCAAAGCCGATGTCATGACCAGGACGTTTTACAGGAATGTAAAAAACAAAACCCTCTAACGGTAATGTGAAGTTCAAAGGCTTGACTTGAACTCTTTTTGGTCTGACTTTATCACATCTCTATTTAAGAATTTCTGTGCTCAGCTAATTTGTGTGAAAAGTTAACTGAAAGCCAGTTAAAAGATGAAAATAGCTCAATACTGTACCGGGTATACATGCAGACATTTGACACCTAAGCAATGTGTGTTGACAAAGGAATTGGACAGTAGCTTCACCCTGAGTCAATATTCACTGGCTGATTCTGAAGAGTGGAATGTGCAGAACACACAAAACTCCCCAGAGCATCAATAATACTTTTGCACAACTCAATTTTTATTGAGTGAAAGTGAAGAAATTATGTCATAATGCATTTTTTAGCCTCTTGGGAATAGCCTGAGCATGCATGTTTACAAAAGTACAGTCTGAACGATCAAACACTTTGTAAAGAGGTTATAATCTGATTAGTTTTCCTGAAATGACTTCACAACAAAGAGTCTTCAGTGTTAATGATGGGCAAGCATGTAAACAGAAATAAACCAATCAGCCATTATAAAGAGTTGATTGGATGTAATGACAGAAAAACAAAGTCTACTTGGATCTTGTTTGTATTTTAACAAGATAATGTTATATTGCTTCCATTATCTTCATTTAAATCCATTATTTCCATAAGAGGGACAGTAGAATACTTAATGTGTTAAATCTGATTTACAACCTTATCTGTTTTCCTAATGCATATAATACCCAGGCACATATTTCTTACTCTTTTTTTATAACGTGTAGGGGTCCATCCATCCATTCTTGTGATTCAGATTCAGATTTATTTGTATCCCTGATGGGCAATTGATTTTACAGTAAGTATAAAAACTAAGAGACAAAGTATCAAAGATTAAACAATAATAAAACAACAAAACATACCAAAAGGACATGAGATACAAATCAATACATAATGGGGAGAGTACAGCAGTGTATTTCATAGGAGGTGTAAAGTGTATTTTGGCTACCATAGCAACAGAGACATGCTGATGCTTACGTGTGTTTTGTGATCAACTGAGCATCTGAGGATAACAGCCTAAACCAGTGGTTCTTAACCTGGGTTCGGTCGAACCCCAGGGGTTCGGTCGAACCCCAGGGGTTCGGTCGAACCCCAGGGGTTCGGTCGAACCCCAGGGGTTCGGTCGAACCCCAGGGGTTCGGTGAGTCGGTCTCAGGGGTTCGGCGGAGCCTCTGCCGCGGAGGTAAAGACACACTGTGTAAAGTCGTGATGACGCCCCGCTTTGCCATCACTTGCTGCAGAGGATCAC
>NW_006800437.1:85534-104377 GCF_000485575.1 Poecilia formosa | reverse complement strand
AGAAGGGGCGGTGGTGGGTTGAACGCAGCTGGGAAGCGGCTAACCGGTTGGGGGTGGATCCTTCATGCAGAGCCTGATTGCTGATTGGACACGCCGGGTGAGGTCCAGAGCTGAGGTCGGAGATGAGCATGACGTCGATGGGCGAATGGAGTCTTCCAGTCTGAACTTCCGCTTTAGCTCCATAACCACTGGCCTAATCCTTTACTCAGCATAAAAAACCAGGAAGCTAACACTGCTAATGTCATGGAGCTGAAGAGTTTGTGAATGGAGTCATAAAAATGTGAGTGAACGCTGGAGAGGATTTTCCTGACCAACAGATGGAGACGTTTTCACTGAACTCTGAGGTGGACTAAAGAATCTACATGCAGGTTAAGTTGGTGAACTTTAACCTGAACATGTTTGAACATGCAAGTTTTGATGACTGACAGTTTTTGACTGTTTTGAGACATTTTAGGAAGACGTTAATCTTTGTAAGTAAAGTTTGTGTCACAATTAATAAGACTTGATTAAAATTGAGTTAAAAATGCAAAATTCACTTCCCATTTATTTGTCAGATTAATAAAGAATAATCCAGAGATGATTTTAGAGACTTTCCTTTCAAAGGTTTGTTTCCTTTCAGAAAGCACTGCGAAAACATACAAACATTAATGACTTCCTTCTTTACAGAAAGAAATCACCCCTTCAGTTGACGTCAGTCCACGTATCGAGCATTTACAGTGGAATTAAAAAACATTGCTTATATTTGCTAAATTAAATAATTTTGTACATGATAATTTGAGATAAAACTAAATATGGATGCAGGTTAAAAGAGGATTTCAGGAAACTGCTTGGATCCGTGTCGCTGTTTTGATGAAACTTCTCCTCCCTCTGTTCATCGCTCTCCCAATCTCTCTCTTGGCGCTCTCATTAATTAAACAGTAGATGATGGGATCCAGAGTGCTGTTCAGGGTCGTCATGGCGACCGTGACCAGGTACGGGTCTCTGAGGCGGCGGGCCCAGCCGCAGGCCCCCGGCTCCAGGACGACCCGCAGGAACATGACCGTCTGGTAGGGCACGAAGGAGGCGACGTAGGTGATCAGCAGCAGCAGCAGCAGCAACCCGACTTTCCGCCGCTCTTCCTCCAGGATGGAGCGGCTCCGTCTGAGCGACTGCATGATCTGCTGGAAGCACAGCGTCATGACAACCAGAGGAAACAGGAAGCCGAGCACCACCCGAACCAGGGCAACGTCAGCGTCCTTCTGTGTCAGGGGCATCGGCTGGTGGCACAAGTTGAATGACTGCAGCGCCCCCATATGGTGAAGCAGGAGAATGTGAAGAAAAATCTCCAGGAGCCAGACGGCAGCGCTCAGCAGAGCTGCGGCCCTGACCTCTCTGACCCAGTGGAAGTGGAGCGGGTAGACCACGGCCAGGTAGCGGTCCACAGAGATGCAGCAGAGCAGACCCGAGCCCACGTAGAAGCTGTTGTACATGATCAGATACATCACACCGCACAGTTGATCAGAGATGTTCCAGCGCTGCGCCATCCCGATCCAAACAGGCAGAGTGACCGTGTAGAGCAGGTCCGAAACACACAGGCTGACCAGGTAGACCGCCATGCTGTTCCCCTGCAGCGCCAGCTTCCAGGCTACGAACAGAGACAGGCAGTTGGCTGGAAACCCCACGATAAAGAATAAAGAGTAGACGGTGGGGTACATGTGCTGCTCCACTGAGGAGTTGGAGCTGCAGGAGCTCTGCATGAGCGTGGAGTTCATCCTGGCACCACAGAGTCCGATCCTGAATGGGACTGTGTCAGGAAAAGTCTCAGATCTGCTCAGTAATGCAAATAAGACAACTGGACAAACAAGCTTGGGTTTAAAATAGCTTCACCAGGCAACAGAACCAAAAAAGGAAACAAATTTTAGGTCTGAAATGGGTCAGAGTTATTCTAAAGTAGAGCCAGCTCATTATCTCCCAGGTCATCATGGGACATAGAGGAAGTTTTGCATGACTATGTTCATAGAAAGCCTCTCCAATGTTTTTCTTCCGAGTTAAAACTAATATCAGCAGAACGTACAACCTGCACTCTGAGCTTTCCAGCAGTCTATTTGCATATGACTCCAAGCTGTTTGATGCCTGCGAGTGATCTGCTGTCAGATCGGACCGGTCTCCTCCAGAACGGTTCAAAAAGGTCACAGACCTTCTTCCAGTAACATTTTGTAAAATTAACAGTGAATGGGAGATGTTGCTTTTCTTTTCTTATGTTTACCAGATGAAGATTTCAGGAAACATCCTTTTTTCCCATTTTTAATTGTAATGTTTTGAAGCTTGAAGAGCTTATTGACTGAACCAGTGTAGAGGAATATAATTATATTAATAGTTAAAAGTCATGTTGGTTGATTCACATTAAGTTATGTTTTGACTGAAAAGAAAAGTACTGAATTCCTGTCTGACCTAGAAGTCAGACAGGAATTCAGATTGGAGAGATGTGAAATAAACAATCACCAAAGAGGGAAACGTTAAGTTGCTGTGCAAGAAACCTTTGGCAAACGTCCTTTCCTGTTTGCGTGTGAGAAAGTCGACCAGAATGGGAAAGAGTCTTTATTTGACAGATAAAGAACCAACATGGCTAATAGTTTTTCTGAAGGAGCAGATTTAACTTCCACGAGGTCAGCCTCTAACCCTCTGAACTTCCAACACATCCAGTGTAAGACGGAGCCAGAATTGCTATGCAAGCGAGGTCCAGTAACGCCATTGGTCAAAGCTTTCCAATACACAACAGTAGGGCTGGAAGGTATAAAACCCTGATGTCAGAAGTAAGAGACAAGACATTTTGGATTCTGAGACGATGAAAATCTGATGTGTGAATCCGCAGATGTGCATTAAATGTCTTCCTGTTTATCTATGAGCAGAGAGAATGGAGTTTGTGTATCGTTTCTTATTTATGTATCCATGAGGTTAGCGCCTTTAAATTCCTCTATACCAGCGGACGCCGGGTGAAGAAGTGCTGGGAAAAGCTTTCTGGATTCTCTGGAATTGTAGTAAATTCAAACTAGGAAGAAGATGAGAGAGAAAGAAACGTGAGAGAGATTAACTATTTGCATAAGCAAAGAGTGGAAACTGCAGACAACTATACAAAACAGGAGTGTTGCATGACTATAACCCTGTGATTCACATGCTCTAGTTACCAGAAAATAAGAACTAGGAGCTAAAAATCCAACAGTTTGCTTTCTGAAGCAACATGAAATGTATTTGTGTCATGTGAGGCTGGAGCCAGGCAAAAGTTTAGGAGCTAAATGTTAGAATAGAAACCGATTGTCCCACTGAGGGACATTCAGGTCCATCTGCAGCAATTTACAGGTAAACAGAAAAGAGAAGAATGAGGCTTTACAGTAAGGAACTCAGAGGAAACAACGCAGTTATTATAGGGCTGACATTATATTTTCCAGCCACATGGTGACATTTTATAGCACAATCAAGTGGCTGTGTTAGTTGTTTATAGTCAGTTGTTATAAAATGTAATTTTTTATGTTTCTGCTGGTATTTTTATGATCTATTAGTCTTGTAGCAGCAAGAGACCCAGACGGAGTTGAGACTGGGCAGATATTAAACATCCGGCCAGTGAAACGATGTTCCAGTAGTTGTTCGGTGAATCCATTAGCACATAGCTGAGAATGGCTGCCTGTGGTAAAGTTGTTTAATTATGCAGCAGTTTGATTTTGTTATTCTGAAAGCTTTTCCTGTGTACAGTTTAGCAAAGATGTTTCTGTAATCTGAGTCACATAAAGTTGAACTTTTGACCAAATATAGAACCACACTGGATAAAAATAATCACACCTTTGATTTAATTTATGTTCCGTTTTCCTGTAGCACTGACTGCCTTCATTTCTTTTTTCACTCTGGCTACATCAGGACTGCACATCAGGCAATGTTTTATAAAAAGTTCAAGGGAAACGGAAGATATTAGGCTGAACTAAGTTACACATTTAAAATTGTCAACAGCCGATATTGCATATGAAAACTACAAATTCTCACACAGCATGAGCCGTGGCTCATTTATCTCTTATCTGTCAGCTAATAAAATAAAAATAATATTTTACGTCAGTTTGTTCTGTTTTGGCTGAGATAAGGAATGCTCCTGTTAAATAATCCTGTAAATGTTCATTTATTCCACTTCTGTTGAGCAACAAGTTGCAAATTAAAAATGTAATTAAGCAGTCACATACTTTACCTTCCAGGTTCTTCCAGATGAGAAACAGAAAAACTCAGATACATTTTATTTTTCCTTTCTTGTTTTTGACTTTATTAAAAGTAGAAAATCTCATTTTAAAACACAATAGAGGAGAACATCCAGGTTTACCAGCAGCTAAAGGTAAACAGAAACATGCATATTAAAACTAAGGTCGATAAACTTTCAGTCACAATGCTCTAAAATTTATATATGAAAGTTGCCATGGCAACAACCACAAACGGTCCGGCGTGAGAGGAGAGTGAATTTTCCTCAAAGTGATGTAGAAAATACATTAAACTCAGTTTTATAAGTTTACAGTTTAAGGAAAAAATCAACATTCAGGGGATTAAATAATGTTAGCTAAAAACCAACATATGTATTTATTATATATTAAGGTTTTGATCTGTGCAGATCAAAACCTTAACATATAACATGGAAAATGCTATAATAAAAAGAATTAGCTAAGCACCCGGTGAGCTGATGAGATCATGAACATTTAAATTATTAATGTTTCAGTGGCGTTCTGTCAAAGTGGGCAGACTTTTCCAGACAGCTTTTCTAAATGCACCTGAGGGAAATATTAGGTCATATCAACAGAAAGGTTTTATCTTTTTAAATACAGACTCTGAATGCTGTGAAACATTTGATCCACTTGTAAAAATCTTGTTCTAAGCTGATTTTTTGCAATAAATAACAGGATAAAGTGCCGTGAAAAGGTTCTGGGCCTCTTTAAGATCTTGTGATATTTTGTCCTTGTTGCTCTGAAATGTTTCAGATGATTAAATACTTTTTGATATCAGAACTGAGCTGAACAGATTGATTCTGACCCACTGATCCTTTCTGATCTGGAGAGTCCAGTTCACAGTCCTTTCACAACACCTGGACTGAATTCAAGTCCTGACTTTGACTAGGCCGCTTCAAGGCCATCATTCACTTGTTTGTGTTAAGCTGTTTTGTATTCACCTCACTGGTGTGTTTTTTATCATAAACTGATGGAACTCTAAGAATTTTCTGATGAATGTTATTGATTATGAGAGATATTCAGACTTGTTGAGTTGACATCTCAGTAATCTGGCCTGGTTAATAAAAATGTGAATGTTTGATTATTTAATGAGTGGGACAATTATATTTTCTCAGATGGGCTGGTGTGTTTTCTTTCCTCCTAAATAAATGAAATCGTTCTATGGAAACAACTTTTATATTTACTCAGATTAGTTTTGTTTGGGAGTAAAATGATAAAAGCAATCAGATGTGACAAAAACAGAAATCTTCACAGGAAAACAGGTTTTACAGACACATTTTCAGTCAATTTGGATTTACGTTCCACAGAAAACCCCATGGAGCTCAATGTACAGAACTGGGTTTGATCTGCTGCTCAGAAGGCCAGACTCTGTCTGCTGTGACCCATCAGACCCAGAACGTTTTCTTCAAATTTATCCAACGCTTATCCACGCGTACCGGAGCGGGAGGGATTCATTTCTATTCAGAGATACTCTAAGGCTTTAGACTCTTAAAGCAAGGAAATAATATGTGAGAGAGCCAGGTGATCAGGAACCAGGTGATCAGGAACCAGGTGATCAAGAACCAGGTGATCAGGAACCAGGTGATCAAGAACCAGGTGATCAGGAACCAGGTGATCAAGAACCAGGTGTACTTTTTATTTCTAGCAAAGGGACTTTAATGTATCATCTTGTTAGACTGTCCCACTTTATTCTTAGTTAACCTTTTAATTCAATTCAATTCAAAAATACTTTATTAACCCCAAAGGGAATTTAAACAGTCCCTCTTCCCGATAGGAAGGGGTTAAACTAAATCACTTTAAAACCTCAGGACTTGCTCTTAGTCAGGAAACAGAAACTTAAATATAAAGTGAAGGTCGATCAGCAAACAAAAACTCCCAATTTAAGAATTTATAGTTAGGAAGAGAAACATATACAGAAAGAAGTAAATGAATTTGTCTCTTGAATTTTGCAGTAAAGCAAACTAATCCAGGGTCTGTTGAGGTTTCATTAAAACTGGAAAATCTCTTTTTGCAAAGGCTGATGTAAGTTTCACTGCTCTACTTAAGTTGAATTTATGAGGAACACTGTGAGTGTTCAAAATGTTCTTTTGATTTCTTATCCTTGACGAGATAAAGACGGTCTCATGTAACCACCAATCTTCCTGTTTACTATGACTAAGTTTGAGAATGACATGTGATGGAATCTGAAATACGGTAAACGCAGACGAACGTGTTTAGACTCGCTCGTTTTGGTTCCCATCTGATCTCATCTTAGATGAGGCTATTAAAAACTTGGCTTTGTGAAGAAAATGGAAGAACAGATTGAAAGTCGCTGCCTGACGGATGAAATAAAGAAATGTTAACAGGTAGATTTTAGAAGGAAAACATCTGCAACCAGCTGAACTGGTTACCTGTTGGCTCTGACTGGCAGCTGAAATGACTCAGTTCTGCTGATATCATATTATAGAGGCACATAACAGAAACAGATACAGTTACTATCACCTTTTTCCAGGAACAAGCACAGAGTTTAATGAATAAATAACTTTCTATTTTTAATTTGCATCACTCACAGCCAGTCCTGACCTGAACCTGAAAATAATTTGTAGAGGAAGTTAACCATGTTGGCTCAGAGACTTAAGACGGGTCCAGTGTAGAAAGGCGGGGAAGTAAGTTTCTCATACATACGACATCTTCTGTTGAAGTTACAGTGGAGAGGAGTTCTGTTTAATCTGAAAACTGCATGTTTTACAGATAATCTGAAAGAATTAACGATTGTTCTGACTGAAGAGAGAAGATGGTAATCTAATAAAACCGATAAATTACTCCATCCTTCACCATCGTACAGTCAGGAGGACATGCAACATAAAAAGTGAGTCCCAGATTGTAAAGATGAGAAACGGGAGGCAGCAGAGAGCTGTGCTCAGAGGATCCTATGTTGGAACCAATGACAGGTTTAACCTTGGAGGAGCCACAGAGAGCACAGGATCAGTAATGCTGGGAAACATTAAAACATGAGAAGACCACAGAGGTTGAC
The DNA here is from genome assembly GCF_000485575.1 of Poecilia formosa. Taxonomy (NCBI): domain Eukaryota; kingdom Metazoa; phylum Chordata; class Actinopteri; order Cyprinodontiformes; family Poeciliidae; genus Poecilia; species Poecilia formosa. The sequence goes on along the minus strand of NW_006800437.1, from coordinate 97,135 downwards.
AGTCAGGCAAAGAACGACGGCCAGACAGCTCCTTGTATCTGCCGCTTGATTAACCACCAACGTCTCTGCAGACGGATATTTTCCTCGCTGGCTTCGTCCCTGTTGTTGTTCAGCCTCATCTGAAGGGAAATGACCTTGATTCCTTTATCCTTAACTAGCAGAATAAATCACTGGACCGCTCTGCTTTCTGGCCCTGCTGAAGGAACTAAAGCTGCAGCTGCAGGAATGCTGAAGAAAAGCTGGTAACACTTTATTTGAAGGAGTGTGGATAAGACTGACATGACACTGTCATGAACATGAAGGGTCTTTATGAATGTTCATGACAGTGTCATGTCAGTCTTATGCACAGCCCTTCAAATAAAGTGTTACCAAAAAGCCCACATTACTCCGACCCGAAAGGCTCTGGCTGATCTGGCCCTCCTGAACCTTCAGGTCTTCTGTTGAAAACCAGAGGAGCAAAACTTAGTGAGGCGCTGCTCTGCTGATGAACAGCCTTCCTGCTTACAGTTAATAAAAACATTTAAAATTAGAATATTACAACAACAAAATAGACCAACAACAAAAAACTACTTTTAAAACGTCTAACATTATTTTCAAAAGCTCCTTCATCTGAATCCATATCCTAATTTACTGAAATGACTCTCCTCACCAATTTGTTGCTTATAATTAATTTCTCTTTTAATTCTTTGACTGTGTCTTTGTGTTTCTGCCTGTTTACTTAGATTGGTCAGTTTTTCCAGTGTTTTTATTTCTAACCTCCATAAATCTTTTCATGCACTTAGCTGTATGAAACGTGATGTAAATCAGGAATAATTGTTTGATAATTAATCTATATAAAGTTATTGGTCATCTTTATGACTACATACCTGTTATTTACACAAACCTTCTCATCTTTATGAGTTTATATCACTGAGCTTCACCTTTAACCTCTCGATATTCACAAACCGAATAAATACAAGATCAGAAAAATCTGTATGAAGAGACGGTTTATTGTCTTACAACTTGTTATAAATCAAACACATACATGAAGTATGAAAAATTCACTTTAGGCAGAAAAACAGAAATATTGACACTTTTAAAGAGGCGGAGCCTCCTGTTGGTGAGCTGCTGTATTTCACCAGAGGAAACGTTTACAGAAGGATGAAAGTCAAAACAGGATCATTTTACATTCTTCATTCTGCCTTCAGCAAAGAGAGACATTTAAAACATGACAGTAAAAACATGACCAGCTGCATGAACAGTTTATCTGTAGCAGTTAATGTCAACCATTTTGTTACTTAAAGGTTATTCCACCAAGCTTTCTCTGTAAAGGGAAGTGGTTCAGTGCCCACAGAGAGAGAGAGTGCCATGACAGGGAATCAAGAGAAATCAAAGTTAAGAGAAAAAAGTGGTTTTACAGAGCAACCTGTGCATCCTGTAAGCAGTTCCTGGCTGCAGGAACTGCTTCCTGCAGCCAGGAACGGCTTCCTGCAGCCAGGAACTGCTTCCTGCAGCCAGAACCTGCTTCCTGCAGCCAGGAACTGCTTCCTGCAGTTTTCCTGCATACCAGAAGAAAATGTTTTGGTGTGAGATGTGCAGCGTTATCCCACAGAGCATGGATGGATTCAATAATACAAGTTAGTCATGCTATAACAAACATCCAAATACACAAAACAGTTAATAAAACAAACACACATGGAATAGCAACCATTAGAACACAGAAATCCTGCTTCCATCCCTTTGACTGATTGCTTCCATTAACTTCATTTCAGTCCATTACTTCTATAATTATGAAACCTGTGCAGTGATGCTGGTTAATTATCAGACAGCTCTGATGGTCTGCATGACTTCTGCAACTGGAGTCGAATCCTGTGAGAAATGGACGCCATGTCCAATCAGAGAGCTGCTCTGGATGTGAATGGACCACACCCTTCATTCCAGCTGAGCTCTTAATTATGACGCACTAACCTCAGCCTTGTTCATGCACGTCTTCCATAGTTTGTCTTTCATTCAATATATAACGATAAATATACAGAAAATGCAGCAAACCTCCATTGTAACATTGCGATGCAGTGAAAATGAAATATATACAAGGAATTATAAGACTAATTAGAGAAAAAGAGTCCAAAACAAGAACATTTTAAAAAAGAGAGACTTCCTCTGTCCAGCCAATAGAGTCAAAAATAAAATATTACAACCATTTAGCTTTCTGCTGTTTTTATTTACAAAATGAATGTGGAAAGTTTTGGAATCCTTCATCTGAGGATCTGTTAGGATCTGTTAGGATCTGTTAGGATCCCTGAACGGTTTGGTCGACTATTGAGCAGCCTGTTATGTGTATGATCATTTCTGCTCTGACAGTTGATCTGCTGCTTCTCCCTCAGTACTTTTACACATTTGAAGATATTTTTCCTTCGTGCCTTTTGTTATTAACTCATCTGTTTTTGTTTGCCTGTTGTTGTTTATTTATTCAATTCATTTCAGTTTATTTACGTTGCACAACTTACAATAAAAGTAATCTCGAGGCACTTTTCAAAAAAAGTCCTTTCAGTTCAGGCTCATCCATTCCAGTTAATCTGAGTTAATCTGTCAAACGGCACATTAAGCTGTTTATTCAAATTGGGTTAAAAAGTTTTCTATCTTAGCAGATTGGATCAGGTTTGTATGCAGTACTTGAATTACTCATTAACTCACAATGAATAAACCAACAAAAATTCTGAATGACCCACCAAATGTTTACGGTAAAACATTAAAATAGCTTAAACACATACCTGAATTAAAATGTCTCAGAGGAAGTGAGCTGAATGCACATTAAGTCAGAACTAGGAGGGATGTAATATTGATAGTTTTGTTCTTGAACTTCTTAGAGTCATGGTTGGACTCCGTTTGTGGTTCGACTGCAGAAAAAGTTCCTTAACTTTTTTCCGGAAGTTTTTCCCAACAATGACGTAGAGAATGGGGTTAAGAACGCTGTTGAAGAACGCCAAGTAGGTGAAGATCTGTCCACAGAAGTGCTGGATTTCCTTAGAGGTGCAGAGTGTCAGGATGCCGGCCTTGTGGAGCCAGGTCGGGACTTCCCGCAGATGGAACGGGATCCAACAGATCAGGAACGCCAGCAGGACGACCAGCACCAAAGTGTTGGCCTTGTGGTCCTTTTTCTTTGCATTTACTCCTTCCACAAACCTGTTTCTCAGAGCTTTGAGGATCTTCACAGTGCAAAAGAAAATGATGGAAATGGGAATAAAAAACCCTAACACCAAAATCATCAACTCAGTTGTCTTTGGATCATCTTCAGTACAAGAAGTAATATTTTTGTGAGATACCAATTTCCTGTTGATAAATTTTGGAACACTAAGAATTAATCCCAGAATCCAAACCACACCACAACTAATTTTAGCACATTTTGGGCGACGCATTTTTTCATGGGACAGTGGATGGACCAGAGCCAAATAGCGATCGATGCTAACCAGAACCAGGAAGTAGATGCTGCAGTAGACGTTCATCAGGATGCTCACGTTGACCATTTTGCACATGGCAAGACCAAAAATCCATTCAAACTTATTCCAAGCGCTGACAGCCCAGAAGGGCAGGAAGGAGACCAGCAGCAGGTCAGCAGCAGCCAGGTTGCTCAGGTAGATCTCAGCCACGGTGCAGGGCTTCTTATGGAGGATGAAGACCATCAGCACAAAGATGTTGAAAACTATTCCCAAAACAGAGATGGACAGGATGTACGCTGGGACATAAGTGAAGGACCAGTCGACGGATTCATGTGAGCAATTAGGTTGTGTTTCGTTTCCATCTTCAGCCAGTGAGGTCAAATGAGCAGGGAGGCTGCAGAGAAATGATACAAAATAAAACTAAATATTAATGGTGCGTTCACACCAAACGCGTTTTGAGCATCAGGTGCGTCTGGTTTACATTTAGAGTCTCTGTGGAGGCGCGTCGAGGGCCGTTGTGCCGCAATTTGAACCGTTTGGAGTGTTTGATGTGTCCAAAGTGTCCAACACTCCACATAGACTTTGGATGTAAACCAGACATGCAACACGTTTGGTGTGAACGTGTCATTAGAGCAGGCAAGGGGAGTTAAACGTTATATATGGAGCTATTACAAACTAAAAAACTGATTTTAAATTATTGCCAGCTGGCCTAAACAGTTTAAGTGAGCCCTGAAAAGTATCTGCAAAGCCTATTAACAGAACTGTTCAGTAATAATAATAATTATGATTATAATATCTCTTTTACAAGAGAGACCTGACCAAGCCTGGCAGAAACGGAAAAACAAAACAAAAGCACACCGATACAACACATAATCACAATAAGATAAACTTGCAGTAAATTATTTTATGGCTCTATTTAGACTTTGCATTTCACCTCAGCATATCTCTCATGTTCTCTGTGAACATTAACAAACTTATCAGTTGTATTTTTCACCTTCAAATGTTTCTTCAAACTGAATAAAGCATGTTGAGACAAACTCAGCCTGTAAGTTGATAAAAAGAAAAACCTGCTCTTCAGCTTTAAATGCATCAGTCAGCACTCTGCATGCAGTCATAATACTCATTACTTTGCAGAACAGTAAATATTGTTAAGTTGTAGGTGGCAGTTACTGAATCTTAGATGTTTAATTAGGAATATTCAGCAAAGCCTGTGCATACCTGGTGGTTAAAAGAGCCATTGTTCAGAGAAAGCAGCCAACAGCAAGTCTTCACTGCGTGTCCTCGGTGTGTGTGAGAGTGTGTGTGGAGTGTGCAGAAGTAGGTGAGCTGGTTCGAGCTGATGTGAGCCGTCTTTAAATATGAGATGACTTGCTTGGTTCCCACCCACTCTTCAGGATGTCCCTCCCCAGTTCTCCTCCTGCTGCTGCACAGTGACTCTCCAGCAGAGCAGATCTGCTCTGGATCTGATTAAACTCCATCAGTCAAAGTCAAGACGACGAACAAACCGGCTTTAATCGTTTTACATGGCGAGGGATGACTAGGATGGTTTCTCTCATTTCTACACATTAGGAATAATTATGTTTTACCATAAACCCATAAATTATTCAGTGACCCAACATTGTTTGGTTCTGAATCAATTATTTAAGTAACTTTCTTAAAGCATTTATGAGGGAACAATAACCAGGATTATTGATCCTTAGACACTGTGTTCAGATCTCAGACCCAAATATCTAAAAAGAATTTTATTTAATAAAGTTTTAGAGTCTAAGTGTGATGATCTATAGATTTTTGGACTTTTAGTTTCTGGTTTTGATCATTTTTTATTATTTTTTTAGATTCTGGCCTTAATTTGCTTTTCTGTGTTTGAGCCATTTGAGACAGAAACCCTGGACCTTACAGAGCAAATTTTACATTTGAAATATATTTATTTTCTTTTTGCATTGTGTATTGTGGCCCAAAGTTTCTGGATTCCTGAAGTTATTGTAAATTTGCCTCCATCTTGTCTAAACTCTCCCCGCTGCGCTGTGGGGAGTTTCAGTTCAGCTGCTTCCATGTTAACTCTTTGAGAAAACAATGTTTTTCTACTTTACATTTTTAACAAAGTTTTTAGTTTTTCCCCCAGCTGTGCCACATTTCCCCGATCAGAGAATCTGCTTCTCTTGACTTTTACAGCCTCAGCATTTGGACTCCTGGTATTTTATTGTTCAATGCTGCTTTCTCTTCCATTTCCTGATTTTATATCCAAGCTCCCTGTCCGTTTTAATACATTTCCGTTTTGTTAAACCTTCCACTAATGGAAGGTTTCAAGAATCTGAAAAAATCCAAGATTTACAAAGTGGACCCGTTTTAAAACTGAACACATCGAGTGACGTGTTTAAATCATTCAGTAGGAAAATAATCCGCATGTATTCAGTTACTCACACAAGCACACAAGCAGGAAGACTTTATTGCAATAACAATTTAGTTTTTGTTTTTTTACAGCATATTTACAGAGCATGACTGTGATTTTTTATTGTGCAAAGTCAAAAATATATGGAACCTAAATCATTTGACTTGAGGCAGGTGAATCAGTGGCTCCGTTAACTGATGTCAACATGTTGAGTCTGTTTGAACCCGGCCCGTCCAGATGCAACCCAATCCGGTTCTGGTTCTGTCGTTTCCATGGAGATTCCCGTGAGCCTCCAGCTGATGGAGGTTCAGCTCACTTTGACCCGAGTCTTTTCAGCGTATGCATTAGAATCACAATATTATCCAAACTGCAGCTGCACAATGCAGCTGGGTTCAGATCCCGGCTCAGTTGTTCTGCATGGAGTTAGCATGTTCTCCCTGAGCATGCCGGGTTCTCTGCAGGTTCTCCGGCTTCTTCCCAGTCCAGAAACACGACTGCTACGCTGATTTAACTCGGAGGAATAACTCAGCTCTTGACTCGTTCTCTTTGTGGTTCTAATTATCTGAGGAAGTAGAAATCTAACTTATTCCTCAGCCCCATGAATCCAACATATTGTAATCGTCTAATAGTGCATCTGCATGCTGGCTGCGGTCGGGTCTCTACCGGCTGTTAGCTAAACCCAGGCTCAACGGGTCACATCGCACCGACTGCCTCCCTGCCTCCTAATTTTCATCTGAACTGACCTGATGTTCCATCTGAACCTGTTATAGACGTAAAAACAGATAAACGAATAGCAGAGAAGTATCTGATCATCCTCTGGGCTCAACAGAACTGTTCTGTTTCCAATGAAGGATGCCTGCTGTACCTTTACAGCCAAACAGCAGGATGAGATTATGGGCCAAAATGTTTTAAAAAGCATTAAGATGTGAAATGCATTGGTTTCAGTAGTTGTAAATGTAGGATGCAGAGTTTCTGCTCAGCTAAAAAACAAACGGCGAGTCAGCATGACTACATGCAGATCAACAGAAAGCATACAGCATGTGATCCGGTCCTGATGCTTCAGATTCAGGATCCTGATGGTTTTTGTCAAAGTTCCTTAGAAATCTGCTCAGTTTGTGTGTTATGCTAAAACGCCCAAAGCTAAAACCAAAACAGATGTTAACTTACTTATGGATGCAGTGTTATGAGATCAGAGCTAATCCTGAGTCACACCTGACTGAACAACCCTACAGCGTTACCATGGAAACAAAAAGACTGAAATTCCTGAACAGCACCTTAGTCATGCTAACCTTAACGACCCGTTACTGGACCCGTTACCAAGTGGGTCCAGTAGTTTCTCCCACCAAGAAGTGTGTTCACCAGAAAGTCATAATGGCTGCTGACAGCTTCTATTAAATATTCTGTAAGAAATTAGCTTGGTAGCACTAAAATTAAAGCTGTGCTGTCTGGAACTGTGTTTAAACCCAATTTGCTGAACATATTTAATAAGAGCCGGTTTCCAGACAACACTGTGCTGATTGTATTAATCATTTTCCATAGGGGAAAGTTTAAAGTAAGTGGAGTCAGCAGGTAATGTCAATCACACTTTTTCCTCTCAGGCTGACGGTTTAACAAGAGAACCTGAAAAGTAAGCCGAGCTCTGAGGCAGGAAACAGTCGGGAAGAAATACAAAACATAGAAAGCAATAGAGTAGACTTACAGCAACAGGGTGGAATTATATATTAGGGCTGAATAGCAGCAGTGCTGCCTGGCAGCAGGAAGGTCCTGGGCTCAAATCCCAGCCTGGGGTCTGTGGATGTTCTCTGTGCCTGTGTGGCTCAAACACAGAGCTGGTTTGGCCACCAACACAACGTCTGTTCATGAAGCCGCTGCAGTGAAATTCCTCAGAGCTTCAGACGCAGACAGGAACTGTAACTTGAAACTGTTCGTCCATTCTGGGTCAGGCAGCTGCTTCGTCTCTCTGTCCAACTCCTGTCCAGAAGGGCTGGTTTCTAAAAACTGTGTCCCAAATCCAACACAGCTGAATCAAAGGGCTGAATTACATCCTCAGGTTATACAGAATCATGCTAATGACCTGATTAAATGCAAACTAAATTTAGCTCAGGACTGGTGACATTAGGACTCTGACAACCAAGAACTGGGTAAAGAACACTTGATGATGAGATCTGAGATCTCATCATCACCTCTGTGAACCAAGATCTCATAAATCTGACACACAATCAACGTCCGCTAACGCTAAGTTAGCATCTACAGTCCACATTTCTACATGAAAGATCAGGACTTCTGAAACTCTGGAAAGATGAACTTTACTCCAATCTGATGGCTGAAAAACCTGAAGATTAAAATCTGTAAATATTTTTACTGTTGAGCTCACATGTCTATTTATTCAATAACTTAGCAGCAAAAATGGGTTTTTGAATTGAAAATGTTGCTTATTTCATCAATAAGGTTTTCAATTAAAATGCAATTAATTACAAACTTGTAAATTAACTCAATTAAAGTTTCCAATCCAGTCCATCCACTAATCCCAATTGATGGATAATCTGTCAAAAAATTGGCAGTTAATTTTAAATGTGATATCAGCATGTCTTCATGTTGTCTTTTAAGTGAGAAATTCATCAAGAACACAAAAGTGTGGATTTGGTGAAGGAATGATAAATTTTTACTTCAGATGTTCACCTATGAAAAATGTAAAGTGTAAAAAAGGAAGAAAAACGATATAAAAAGCTCACAGTTCAGGACAAAGATGTCATTGAGTCTGTAACCCTTAAAGTGGACAAGAGTAGAATAACATCCTCTACCAATGCCGCCTGCTCAGGTCGGAGCAGAATTACTGTATTAATTGTTGTGCCATCTTATGAAGAGCAGAGGAGGAAGTGGTTAGAGTCCTATTTGATCTTTAGCATTAAAGATGACCACCGGCCGTATTTGCTCTGTTCTGTTCACAAACGTAGACACCAGCGAGCGCTGATATGTGGTCATGTCTGAGCCTCTGCGCTGGTGTCTGGCCCTCCTGCAGACGGCATCAAGTTTCCTTCTGAAGTACTGACCAGAGAAGACGTAGAGCAGCGGGTTCAGCAGGCTGTTGAGAAAGGCCAGGTACACGGAAACCTGATCGCCCAGGCTGAGAGTGTGAGACCACAGCTTTCCGTCCAGCACTTCCACATCACACAGCGTGTCGAGGAAGGTGAGGACCTGGAAAGGACCCCAGCACAGTAAAAATAGCAGCGTGACGGCGTAGACCAGCACCGTGGCCTTTGTATCGTTGAAGTCATGAAATGCGAGGTTTTCCGTCCTCCGACTCAAAGCCTTGATTATATTCCAGCTGCTGAAAACAATGACAAGGACAGGAAGTGCGAAGCCTAAGGTGTTCATCATAATCTGATGGGCGAGCTTCCAGGAACTTCCATGGGTGTAATCTAGAATGCAGGAAGTGGTATTGTATTCCTCAATGAACTTGACCTTTCTGTGAACTAAGGTTGGCAGACTGAGAAGCAGCCCAAACATCCACACAACGAAGCAGGTTATCTTAGCATACAGCGTCCGTCTCAGCCACCGCGCCATCATGGTTTTCACCAGCGCCAGGTAGCGGTCGATGCTAATCATGACCAGCGTGTAGATGCTGGTGTAGAAATTGATGACAATATTGGAGTTGACCAGTTTGCACAGAGCGTCTCCGTACGACCAGTTAAACTGGTTCAGGATGTACATGGCCCAGAACGGCAGGCCACACAGCAGCAGGAAGTCGGCCAGCGCCAGGTTGCTCAGGTAGATCTCCGCCACGGTCAGGCGGTCCCTGTGGGCTGCGAACACGGCCAGGACGAAGCCGTTGAGGAGAAGCCCCAGCAGCGACAGGATGAAGATGTAGGGAGGGATGACGGTGTGGATCGTCTGCCAGTCTGTGGGGTCTGGAGCGTCCGACGGGCCGAACGGGACAAACCAGCTGCTGTTCTCAGACCAGGAGGCCGTAGATACAGGCGGGAGAGACTCCATGAGCTGGAGACAAAGAAAACCCAGTGAAATGATGTAGATGGTACTGGTGGACGGAGAATTTTATTGTTAGGTTTTTATATAGTGATTCTGATAAAGATCATGATTTTGAAAAAAATGACCTGTTTTTAGGTAATAAGTCTGACTGGAGCATTCATACCACCATAAACACAAATACTTTAAAACATTCCCAAAGTTTCCATTACTTTAAAAGTGAGATATCACTAAACCGCACACAGTAACTACATTTAATCATATTTTGGAATTTACTAATATTTATTGACGTTTTTGTGGAACAAACGGTGGAAGAAAAAAGCTAAAATATTACCAATCATCCTGTTTGACTGGAAATCGTACTGGACACCTGATGGTATCTCACTGTAAAGTCGACACATCGCAGACAACCGTCTGCTGTTGCTCTGTTATTTAAACAACAAACTGAACTTAATGCTCTGATCGACAATTACGATCATTTGGAATAATTGTATGATTTAAATGACTTTTTTAATGTTTGAGATGATTTTTCCATCATACTTCCTTCCATCCGTTGCTTCAGATAAACCAACCTGTGGGGCTTGTTGAACAGCTGAATCATGTAAAGTTTCAGTAGATTTTAATCTCCATGTTTGTGACGGTAAGTCATCAAATCCCAATCGATCAGCTTTCAGTCGTTCTGACCAGCCGATGCCACCAATCGCTGCGGCTCTCTAACGTTTTCCTTCCTCCTCGCCGTTTGGTCCTGGTTCAGCCTGGCGGCCAGTGAATAAAACAAACCGAACTCAGTTACTGTAAAAAGTTGTGATTTGTTAATTGATTCAAAATGTTTGATCGACCATAAGAATATTTATGTTGGATTTTCTCCTGAATAAACAATAAACCCAGATAAAGGGTATCTTCATTCTCAACTTGAGTTTTTATTCATATCTCTACATTTTACATCCATTTATAGAAATCGATAAATGGACACATGAATAAAAGAAAATGCATATATCTCTATGTTTGAAGACAGTGGTTAAAAGAAATGTCATTTTATTGTTAAAGTATAAAGTAGTTGTGGTAATAATAACTGATCTAATATCAGACACTGAAGGAAAAATAGTTTTAAGATCATAGTTTTAACCCAAACTTCATGAAAGTGACTAATAATCCTGCAGATCATTTCCACGTCTTCAGCGCCGTAAAGCTTTCAGTTCTGTTTTCTGGTCACTTCTGCCTGGACCGACACCGATTTATTATGTAAACCGCCTGTTTCTGTTTCACCCAGAACAAAACAAAACCAACCGGTGACGTTCTTACCTTCAGCTGGAGGAGAACGCTCCTCATTTGGTCAAGGCAGCTGCCATCTGCAGCAGGTCTGAGCTGTGCACACCGAGCTTCATCCAGCACGCAGCAGCGGAGAAGCAGATCTGCTGCAAGGAGCTTTGTATACAGCTGAGTTCCTCCACACCCTTAGCCAAGGACTTTCATTTATCACATTGTTTGGGAAACAGTCAAAGTTCTGTTGACCTCATGTAGGAAGTTAGTGTAAACTGCAGAGTGCAAAATGTGCTGGAGACATTCAGAAACACGAGTGTTTCCTCCTGCATTAGTTAAAGTTTTAAACCATTAAATACGTTTTAGGACTAAAGATAATCTGAACAAAACAAGAATCGGTTTTCCAAACTCAGATCTTTAATCCGTTCAGACTTATAAACGACCATCAGCAGTTTGAAGTCTCTTCTCTCAGTGAAGGACTGGGTGGTGTAGAACCAGGTGGTGTAGAACCGGGTGGTGTACAACCAGGTGCTGTAGAACCGGGTGGTGTAC
>NW_006800437.1:81454-84312 GCF_000485575.1 Poecilia formosa | reverse complement strand
TCTGGGCCTGAAATGTTCTGCAGCTGCTGGAAGGTCCCCTGAGGAACCGAAGGGTCGGGTCAGAGGTCAGAGGTCAGCCTGATCTCTAGTTTCCAGCTGAGATGAACTCAGATCTGGACCTCCAGAAACACATAAAGTTAGCTAAAAAATCGTTTCTCCGCCTCAGTAACAGGTGTTGCTGGTTTTGTAGCAGCAGAGCAAACACTGCCAAATTTTCCTGGTGGAAACTTGGCAGGAGAAAATTATGTCTCATGTTTCCTCCTGGCCTGTTGAAGAGAACCGATTATTATTTCCTTTTTGGAGCAACCGCTCAGTTTCCCTGTGTGAGTCATCGTCATCCATCAGGGTTTTATTTAATGTCCTGTCAACTTCTGGATAATTTACTGTAGCTTCATTTCATCTGAACCTATTTTCATGGAATTTTATTTTTATAAAAGAACTCAGCACTTTACCATTTCATACCTGGATACTTGCTACTTCCATTTCCTAGCTGGAAACCTGACCTTTGACCTTTTGCTCCTCAGGCTGTCTGTATCTTCGTGAGACGTTGAAGTTCGTTGTTCACATGGAAAACCTGTTTCTGAAACGTCAACTTCCTGGTTGATGTTGGTTCTTTTTCCACATAATGTTGTTTCCTTGTGGTGCTGCTGTAGTGCACCAGTTCCTCCTGCAGTAAAAACCCCACAGCATGACGATGCCACTCCCATACTGAAGAGTTGTTGTTTTCCAGCTTCTTTAAAACGTAGCGGTCATTATGACTGAAGGCTGTTTAGGTTCATCAGAGTGCAGGATGAACGTTTAGCCTGTTTCAGTGGAGGATTGACTCACTGTGGAAACATCAGATCCACCCAACAACAACAAAAAGAAGAAGAAGAAGACAAGGTCGTCTTTCTTCAGGAGGAATCTGGGTGTGTGGCTGTGATTAGAGGTTTTTTTTTACAGTTTCACATCTGTTCAGTCAGGATCCTTTGAGTTTTCTTCACTTCTGTGGAAATGCTCCTGCTTTCACTTTTGAACCGTCCTGAGTTCTGCTGTTTTTATCCAACCTGATGTTTAAATAATCACTGATCACAATCAGTTTTTTATGACCACATCTCCATCTAATGTCTGATGGTTCCCCACTTCCCAGTTTTTAATAATAATCCATTGGTCAGTTATCAACATGCCAAGGATCTGATGTCATTCCCACAACCACAGGACGTGATTTTCCATCTGGCTGGTAAAGAAATGAGAAGCTCCTCGTTGCTTTCTGCCAGCTGGAGTTCAGCTCTCCTCCAATAGGAAACTCCTATTGGCTCACCGAAACTCAGGCGGCGTTTTTGGCCTGGCGGTGCAGTAGGATGGTTTCAGGTGTAAATGTGAAATATATGTTTTTAATTCAAATGAAAGGGCAAAGAAGAATCATCTGAAATATGTTTTGTCTTTTTATGGTCAGACAGAACCAGACTGGAGTCTTTATTTAACAATAATCTCAACAAAACTTTTCACCTTCTGATTACCCCAAATAAAAGGACCAGACTTCTTTAGATTTACAATTTATTAGCTTCTGTTAGGGTGAATAATCTTATAATACATTAATAACACCAGCTTACACAAACATTTTCATGTTGTTTTGATTTTGCTGGAGTTACTTTTATCTGGAGGCAGTTCTCATGTTTTCCTCCCAGCTTGCAGCAGCCGGTTTCAACACACGAGGTCAGCCAAGCTACCAAAGCAGAGCTGCAGGAAAACAGGTCGGATTCTCCCAAAGCAGCAGCAAATGAAGAGATGGAGCCCCCAAACTCATCACTGTGCCATTCCTCAGTCATGCAAATTGACACAAGTAAAAATGTCTCTGATATTTTCAGAGATGTTTCCCTTGTCAGGTTTCAGATAAAAACGTGAGTCTTTGCTTCTGCTCTGCATTTGTATCATGATAAAACTGTCTGCGTCTGTCACCTTCAGACATGTTCTGTCTTGACTTTACTAACAAGCTGTGTTTTCAGAAAGAACGCCACAGAACCACTTTCCTGTTTTTAATTGATCCAAAACATCATAGCAGAGATAATAAACCAAAAGGCTTCTGAGTGAAAGGAAACGCTGCAGACAGAAATCCATTTCCTGACACCTTTCTGTTTCTATTGTCAAAAACTGTAGAAAAACCTTCTGCACAACTCCTCTTGCATATATAAAATGGTTGCAGCATTTTATTAGTTCTAAATGATAAACAGAGGTTGTGTGTTTAATTTGGTGTTTAAAGGGTCAAACTGCTCTGAGCTGCTTCTCCTACACAAACACTGGAACCATTTCCTCCGTCTTCTGCTGATTCCCACAATCAGCAGAAGAATAAGGAAGAATAAGTCGTTTGTTAGAGCCGAGCTACGCCGCTGAGCGGCTGCCGTTATTCCACATCTGATTTATGTGTGGTGGAAACTCCAGCCAGTCAGAACAACAAGCAAGCCGGGCGTTCCCCCGTCACATTAATGCTCAGGAACAGAAAATTAAAAAGTAAAACTGAAGAAAGATCTAAACTATGAGAACAGAGAGTTTGTTCAGCCTCTGCAGCTGCAGGAATGAATCCAATTCAGATTATTGATCCACACGCAGGAACTGATCAGAAGTCTGAAGGACGTTGATAAAAGCTGTTAGCTGGAGGAGTTTTAGTCATGTTCCAAACGAAGTTCAGGCTGTTCCATCAGGATTTGACCTCAGACTGAAATCTGTGAGAAGCTAGGAAGGAAAATGGTTTCCATGACTAAAAATCTGAAAAGTGTGGTGTGTGTTGTCTTTAGCAGCTCGCACTCAATCAGATTCCATGACGGTTGTCTGAGTATGTGGTTTAGATTTTGGTCTAAACCAGGAGTTTAGACCAAAATCTA
>NW_006800437.1:74381-81120 GCF_000485575.1 Poecilia formosa | reverse complement strand
CGGGCCACCAGGCCACTGCGCCGCCGTGCCGGGCCACCAGGCCACTGCGCCGCCTGCCGTCTTCCTCTGGTTTCACTCAAAGAGTGAAACTTCTAAAGCAGCTGAAGGTTAAATGCCTCTGTTGCTTTAATGTCACAGTTTGAATTATACATGTGAAGAGATAAACGCTGAGGGGATAATGATGGTTTATCTATCAAAACACATAAAACACAGCTGCTGCTAATGAGGGTAACCATAGCAGCAGATAAAAAACACAGACTGTGAGCCATATAGAAACTACATCCAGAAACAATGTTAGTATATATTAACAAGAAACTATAACTAAATTTCTATTCTTCAATAAACATAAAATATGACATAATAAACATAAAGAAAATAAAACATCTTCCAGTTTTAATTGGTTTTATGTAAAGTTGATGTAAAGCTGGACAGAAGCAGAGAACTAAACACTCATAGGGTTTATGTTTTCACAACAAAACATCATGGATGCAAACATATTAATGTCTGTAGTTACCCAGAAGGCTTTGTGAGGTTTGTGCTCAGGCTGAACAGCAGGTGGCAGTAGCATGTAGCATCCACTCTTCTGTCTGGTGTGTTCCTGAGGTCTGGAGGTTAAACTGGATGAGTTTCTATTTGTTCTTTCTGCAGCTGAAAACCTGAACTTTTAGTTATGATCTGTGCTCTCTTGTGGGAAGATGGTCGGTCTGCTGCCTTGCAGGAAGAAGGTTGTGGGTTTGAATCCCAGTTTGGGGTCTTTCTGCATGCAGTTAGCATGTTTTCCCTGCGCATGTGGTTCTGAAGGGCACTTCTCCACACAGACAGAAATATTCATGTTAGGGTAACAACTCTTTCTAAATCCCCATTAGGTGTGTGTGTGTGTGTGTGTGTGTGTGTAGTATCCACTCTTTGTGCCCATTCAGGACGGAAACTCAGATTTAATCCAACACTTTGCCTTCGCTCCATATGCAGCCAAACCGCTTTTCTTCTAATGTCTCTAAAATATATTGTTTTGTAAATGAAAGCTTCATAATTATTTAGTTCTTCTAAGTTCTTAAAAACAGAGAACTTATTGAAATCAGGAAGAGATAAATGTTATTTTGGCTTCCAGAGAGAGAAACCCAGTCGATGATGTGCTCGTTTAATGCCTTGCCACATAAACATGACCTGCACAATGATTTGCTCAGGATTTCACTTTCATTGTAGATTCTTCAGTTTGTTTGTTCTGCAGGTCAGAAGGAAGCAGATTCTGTGTTTCTGTGTTTTGCTTCAGGTCCTCTAGAGTTCAGATTGTCTTCAGATGTGGTTCCATGTTGTGCGTTTCGCTGGGTTTCATCCAAACCAGAGGTGATGACATCAGTTTTGTTTCTGCTGCAGTTTTATCACTACAATCTCTTCAGCTGATAAATCCAGTGACTCCAGTTATGGCTAATAGTGACCTGATGAGGAGCATTTGTGTTTCTGAGGTTTATTTCATCTCTGACAAATATTCACTAACAGTAAAAACTGTCAATGGGACTCAATTAGCATTTTAAAGCAGTTGGTTGCATGGTCTATAATTAATTAATCACATTTTAACCAAAAACCGTGTATCTACAAATTAAGCATCATTTTCAATTAAAAAAAAACATTTTGCTGCTAAATTACTGAATAAATAAATAGATGAGCTCAACAATAAAGATATTTATAGTTTTAATCTTCAGGTTCTTCAACCAGCAGATTGGAGCAGTTTGTCTTTCTAGAGTTTCGGAAATGTGGACTGTAGTCTGACATTAGCGTTAGCTGCTACATGTTAGCATTGAGATGCTACCTTAGGCTTGAGTAGCTTTGATAGGCTAACTGTTGTTAGTGTTTCCGCTCTGAAACCGATCTGATCTGTTTAGCTCCTGACGTGCAGATTTCCACTACAAGCTGAGACCTTTTATCAAGCAATTTGAACAAGTTGAAGCAAATTCAGGTTCTTGTGTCAGGTGTTGATGACGTCACGAGAGGCAGAAGAACACGACTGACCAGGAAACACTGGAAAATATCCATGTGGATGAGTCATTTCTGAGAGATTCTGAAGGATTATAGTTTTCGGTATACTTCTAAATCTGCTCCTTAGTCGCATATTTTCGGGGTCACTACTGCCTCTAGTGGTGTGGAGGTGGTAACACAAATAATATAATTATATTACTAAATCAGAATACCGCAAAGTCTTTATTATTTATTATTAATTTTTCATTCTCTTAAGAATGTAGAGCTAATTAAATGATCTAAACAAGACCTTAAAGTGGTTCCAGTTTCTCTCGATGGCCAACCTGTTGAAACTGGTAAATTTTAAATACCTTGGGTCGTTCCTGGACAGTCAGCTCAACTTTGCTGAAAACACTGACTATATTTTGAAGAACTGTTCTCAGAGACTCTACCTTTTAAGAAGACTTAGTGACCTTGGGGTGACCCAACTAGTCTCTAGATGGGTTAGGTTACCCCTAGACTCTAGTCTAGGGTCATCCCTACACTAGAGTCTAGACTAGACTAGAGTCTAGGGGTGACCTAACTAGACTCTAGTTGGGTCTCCCCTAAGTCTTGAATTTGGGGGGAAAAATAATATTTTATTTATGACTACAGAAGGGTTCAGTGAATGCACATATCAAACTGGTGGGTTTGGTACCTCAAAAAAAATTAAGAACCACTGTGCTAGAATGATTCTGCCACCGTTATGGATGCCACGGGGATTACTAAACAGATGCAAGCAGTGATGAAGATCATGATGACCTTCAGAGGCTTAGCTAAAACTAATCAGTTTGTGGATGATGCAGCAGGAAGCTCCAGACCAGAGCAGAATGGGTTTCAGAACAGATTAAAATACTTCTCTGGCCCTTCTTCCTGTAAAGATCATCAGTGTTATTATCTTCATGACATGTTGACTGAAAACGATCAGTGAGGAAGTTTGATGATGAAATGATCCAGATCTGCCTTTCCAAATGGTCTGAAATCATTCCCATACATCTCTCCAATGTTTCACTGCATTAGAAGCAGAACTTTAATTATTGTGAATGACGTCAGAATGTAACATATTTAGGATTCATTTGTTTTTACTGTTGAGGAGAAGATGAGTGAAACATCTGATACTGATGTCTGTATGAGGATTGGCTCAGTTTGGTGTGATCGTTTTCCTACCTCTGGATGGTAGCAAACTCCTTCCAGGTCTGTGTGAAATATGCATCAACAGGCTTTAGTGGAACACAGACACATCCATGGCAGTGGTAGAGGATTCTGGGAAATAGTCTGGGTTGACTGTATGTAGCTTCATATTGTGAAAACGAACATAAAGAAGCTCATTTCTTCCTTTCCTGATGAGTTTGCTTCCTTTTCCTGTTGTTCACTTTGGCCCTTCAGGTTCTGAGGAGCTTTCAAGAATTTATCAAACATTTATGTGTTTCAGCTAAATCTGCATTTGGGTTTCAGCCGTTGGATACGTTTTATTTATCCTGGAGTTTCCAGCTGTTTAATTTACTCTGTCATCACGATACTCAGTCATTCCATGTTTATAAAAGCTGGATAACATTTTTTCTACGTATTCTTACTGAATCAACACCAGATGCGTCACAGAGTCTCAGAGCTCAGCTTATGAAATGTTGGAAGATTTTCTGGAGTGAAGCTGCTTTTTGGCTCCTCTGCAGACATTTGAGTCACCAGGTGATGAATCAGGATCAAATAATGTTTGAATCAACACTTGAAATCACAAGAATTAATGGGTCTAAAACATGCAGCGTGCACTAACTTTTCTAATCTGTATTTTCCCCCAGAGCGGAAGTGTTTTACTTTGCCATAGAGCCTCACTTCCTGTTTCATCAAATTGTTGACAGCTCTGACAAAAACAGACTCCAGCTCTGTGTTGGTCGGACAATCGGAAACGAAGTCGCCTGCAGTCTGCAGGCTCCGTTAACTTTAACGTGTTCTAACTGATGCGTACGTAGTACCTGGTTTTCTGTTGGATCGGAAGCCAAAATGGATCTGTTGTGTTTTGGATTTTATGCAGTTCTGACCAGGAAAGCATCCAAGTTAAAACAAACACAAAATGTGTGAACATAAAGGCAGAAATCATTAAATATGACCCTGATACATCAGCATTGGAGTAAATATGGCTGCAGATAGAGCCGGTAAATAAAACGGAGTTAGTAGAAAATAAACGCTGCCTTTTCTGCAGATATTTTTCCATTTGAGGTTCTTTGCTTGCATCACATTTTATTTTCACAACTATTTTCATCCCTAGTGTATGTGGTCAGGCCAGTCTTCCTGTTTGCCGTACCGTCTCCATTATTCGGGCCGGCTGGGTTGCGCCCTCGCCCACAGCCCACAGTGAGTTGACGCTGCGCCGTCAGACGCTGTGTGGATAGAAATGTAAAACGAGACAGTTGATGTGCGCTGACCACAAACTAGCATGCTTGTGTGTCACAGTTGGAAAATCTGCTGTAACTGCAGAGGATGAGTCAGAGGCAGCAGAAAAACACTCAGCCAGCCGGTGGCCAGTTCCCGTACTTACCTCAGCCATTTAAAGCCACTATGGATTTTTTGTTTGCTTGTGGTTGTAGTGCATATTTCATTTAAGGCTTTCTCAATGAGAAAAGCAACTTTATTTAGTTTTCACTTACTACTCTCTAAACCTGAGTATGGAAAGCTTTTTTACAGACATTATTTCACAGAAACTGTTCACTTCATCTAAGTCACTTCTATATTTGCAGCACATGAACACATCTTCAATCAAAAATTACTCAACAGTGAAAAACAAAACTTATACTTTATAGTTTATAATAATAAAACCAAAGGATTTTGTTTTGAAATGCAACAGTTTCCTGCAAGTAACATAAAAACCGTATACAGTTTATTATCATATGAACACATATTTACATCTCTGCTGAGCAGCTCATCGTTTGGTGGATGTTTCAGACTAAAGTCTTGAGTGTGGAGGATAAATTGGAGCGAGTGGACTCAGACGTCGTCGTTCTCTTGATCCTCCACTGTTTCATGAGTTCCCGAACTTTCTTCCTGAAGTTCTTCCCGACGATGACGTACAGCACTGGGTTCAGGACGCTGTTGAAGAAGCCCAGGTAGGTGAAGATCTGGTTGCAGATGTCCAGGGCGGACGACAGCTGGCACCCTCCCAGGACTTGGACCCGCTCCAGGATGTTCAGGATGGTGACCAGGTGGAACGGCACCCAGCAGAGGAGGAAGGCCAGCAGGACCACCAGAACCAAGATGGTGGCCTTCTGCTCTGTCTTCTCAGCGTTGAACCTTTCTATCGACTGCTTCTTCAGCGCCCGGATGATCCTCAAAGTGCAGAACAAGATGATGGAAACAGGAATGACGAAGCTGAGAACCAGCAGCATCCAGTCATAGAGGATCTCTACGGTCAGGTTCGGGTATTCCAGGTAGCAGGCGTAAACTCCATACTCAGGAAAATGTCTCACCTTCCTGAAGATGAATGTGGGAATGCTGAGCAACAAGCCGAAGCCCCACGTTAGCAGGCATCCTAGCTTAGCATACTTTGGCCTGCGCATCCTTCCATGCGACAAAGCATGCACCAGCGCCACATACCGGTCTATGCCTACCAGAACCAGGAAGTAGATGCTGCAGTAGACATTTATCTTGATGCCCACATTGACGACTTTGCACATGAACTGTCCGAAAGGCCAGTCGAACTGATTGTAAATGTTGACGGCCCAGAAGGGCAAACAGGACACCAGAACCAGGTCGGCAGCAGCCAGGTTGCTCAGGTAGATCTCGGCCACGGTGCAGGGCTTCTTGTGGAGGATGAAGACCATCAGGACGAACAGGTTGAAGAAGATTCCCAGAATGCTGATGGTCAGAATGTAGACCGGCGCTCCGCTGGCCAGCCAGTCCCAGGCCTCCGGGTTGGGACAGCCCGTAACGTTGGCGCCGTCATGGTCGCCGTACAGCGCCGTGGCGTTGAGCTCAGGGAAGCTGCAAAGAAAATAATATACAACACAAACTGTTTAATATTGGAAAGAGATATTATAAGGTTCACTGGTTTCAAATGAACAGACATCCCTGCATTTTGTCATATTACAAACATTTAATTTATATTTTATGTGACAGAACAAGTAGTACATAAAAGTTAACTGGAAGGAAAAGGAAGCATGGAAAAGTTTATAAATAACAATCTTTAAATCTTTGTTTTCAGCCCCTTTACTGTGACACCAAAATAAAAATCTGAACATCTCTGTTCAGTCAGCAACCACTGCAAACATCTCCGACTGGAAGAGGAGAGCATTAACCAGAGAAATGGCTAATCACAGTAGATCTGGAGGAGCTGCAGAGATCCACGGCTCAGGTGGGAGAATCTCTCTGTGGGACACCGACTGAAAGTCTGCTTCAAGTTCTGGAGGAAACAGTGAACATGTGGAAGACGCTGCTCTGACCAGATGAGATTGTTTTATATTTTTAGTTTTATTTTAGTGACTTCAGAAATATTCTGCTTTATTATGAGAGCTAAAATGCCTCATGTTCCCAAACAAACTGTCGATTTTCTCACTACATGTTCTGGTCCTGGGATCTGCTGTGGAAATCTGGATTCATATTAATGACAGTCAGTAGAGCTGCTGCAGAAACAGAAACATTTTAAACCCAAACAGAACCAGAGGCTCAAACAGAACCACAGAGCCTCAAACAGAACCAGAGCCTCAAACAGAACCACAGAGCCTCAAACAGAACCACAGAGAGATTCTCCCACCTGAGC
>NW_006800437.1:62863-73069 GCF_000485575.1 Poecilia formosa | reverse complement strand
CCAGAGCCTCAAACAGAACCAGAGCCTCAAACAGAACCAGAGCCTCAAACAGAACCAGCCTCTCCCTGCTGGTGCAGAACCTGTAATCACTGACGTTTTCTCTGCTTCCTCTGCATGTCGTCTGTAATTGTTTTACCTGATTCTGAGTGATTCTGCTGAGTTAATTACCTTGTTACAGTAATGAGCAGCAAAACAAAGGAAAAAACAAAAGTCTCTTTTCTGTCATCATGTTTGATCTGTTTATGAATATTAAGCTTCCTTAAATAAAAAAAATGTTTTTTCATTTAAGTAAATTTGGTTTTTTTATTTTTATTTTGTACATTAAACAACTCAAAACATAAAAACAGGGTTATTGGTGGATATAATATGCATTGTATACGTTATACTGGATTCATGTAACTATAAGGTTATGTCATGAGGAAAATTAATAAAAAGTGGAAATATAAATAAGTTTACACTCCATTGAATATGTAAAACAAAAGTTTTGACATCATGATACATTCTATTATTATCTTAAAAAAATAAGATAAAAAATTATTAGTATTTAACTCAAAGTTCTAAAATTAGAACCAGAAACCAAAGTATTTAAAAAGAACAACTTTTACTTACAGTTTATTTAACCACATTTCATCTTGTTCTATCTCAGCATTATACTGTAAGTTTACAAAGCAATCTTTCCACAAATTTTTAGCCCATTTAATCATCCAGATCTGCTGGTTCCTGACAGGAGCAGCTCCTCCCAGATCAGATAGTGTGTGAAGCGTTAAGATGTCGTACCTGGTAGCTGGAAGAGTCATTTCTCCTGAGTCCAGATGCTGCGCGTCCCAGTAACACTCTGCTGTCTGTCGTGACTCGCTCCTCTGAGGAATCTGCAATTAGTGTGATGTCAGCCAAAAAGGGAAAGCCAGTTTATAGTTCAGTCAGCGCGCTGCGGCGCTTCTGATTGGCTCTCAGCTCCTGCCTGCACCCTGTCAGCTCTGAGATGCTTTATGGCTGCATTTATATAAACACATGTAAAAAACCCAGCAGCTTCTTGTACTTCTAAGAGTTTACAGAGGTTATTTGGTTTTGCCTTGTTTTGTCTGTTGGGTCACAACGGACTGAAAGAACCACAGTTCTGGTTCTGTTGGACCTCAGAGTAGGTGACCGGCTGGAGAACCGGGCCGGACTCTCTGCTCCAGTTCTGGACTGGTTCATGTTTACCAACAGAACCAGGACTTCCTCATGTCACATGTGGAGTACCTCAGGGCTCTGACCTCTGACCCCTCCTGTTCAACATCTATTATGCAACAGTGGCTCAGATTATAACAGGAACTAAGATTAGCTGCCATGACTACACAGATCGCCTGGTGATGTCATCAGGTGAGTCTGAACCATCCAATCACTGAACAGATGCTGAGAACGGATAAATGTATGGAAGAGCCTAAACTTTCTGCAGCTGAACAGAAGCTGAAAGTCTTTGGAGGTAAAGAGGAATGATCTAGAGTTATAGATCTGGAGTTATAGATCTAGAATTATAGACCTAAAGTCAACAATCAACTTCAGCTGGAAACTAGAGTTCAGGATAAACTCTCACCTGAACCGTCAGAGCCACATAAAGGCAGTTACAAAGCTGGCCTTCCATCAACAGAAGAACATTTCCTAACCCAGTCTCAGGTCCATCTTGTCTCCAGTTGGTCCATCTTGTCTCTGTCTCCAGTTGGTCCATCTTGTCTCTGTCTCCAGTTGGTCCATCTTGTCTCCAGTTGGTTCATTTTGTCTCCAGTTGGTGCATCTTGTCTCCAGTTGGTGCATCTTGTCTCCAGTTGGTGCATCTTGTCTCCGGTTGGTCCATCTTGTCTCTGGTTGGTCCTTCTTGTCTCAAGTTGGTCCATTTTGTCTCCAGTTGGTCCATCTTGTCTCTGGTTGGTCCATTTTGTCTCCAGTTGGTCCATCTTGTCTCTGATTGGTCCTTCTTGTCTCCAGTTGGTCCATCATGATGCCAGATGTTCTCTAATATTCTCCAACCTGTCCATATGCCTGCCACACTTTTCTTAACTTTGTTTTTATGTTAAAACTGAATTTTCCATCCTCTTTGTTTTGCTCCACCTCATAAAATCTCAATAAAACATATCTGAGTTTGTGGGTGCAAAGTTCAATGGGTAAGTGACGTTTCTGTCAGGGTGACAAACACTGACACCAGGCATTTATTAGTCGGTTAGTAAACCGGCTGGTTGCGGTTTTACTGGGACAGAAAGTCGCCAGCAGAGACACTTAAGTTTAAAAGGACTTTTACTTCAACAAGCAAAGTGTTCTGGTTTGCAGCAGGCTCTTCACGCAGACAGGAATGGGCGGCACGTATCTGAAAGCAAGCTGCAGATTCTTTAAGTGGGAGATGATTTCCAGATGGTAAATGGAGTAAAACACCAGAATAAAAACACATAAGGTGAGACTGGTGTCAGTAGAAAGGACCAGAACATTCAGCCTGAACGATTTGGTACAGAGAGGATGGAGTTTTGCTTAAGTGGATGGAAGATTATTTCCAGTCCATTAAGAAAGTCCATTAAAAATGCCAACTTTGCATTAAATTAGCATAATTTACAAAATCATGCAAAGTTGGCATTTTTAATTGACTTTTAATGGACTTTTAGAGCAACTTTGCATTAAAAGTGTCATTATTTACCGAATGACACTTCATGACAACTGTCATAAACATTCATAAAGACTCCTTTATGTTCATGACAGGTGTTATGTCATGTTTATGACAGTGTCATGTCAGTCTTATGCACATGCCTTCAAATAAAATGTTACCCTGCTTGTTAGCAGCAGTGACCAGTTTCTGGAGGTTTTCCCCGTAACGACTCGGTTACTCTGAATATTTCATCCTGAGATGCAGCACTGAGTGCAACCTGTAATGATTGGGAAAGAGTTCCACTCAATCAGGCAGAAACCATTGGGGGGAAATATGAAACCATCTGATGTGCTTGCAAAACCTGCGTTATTATCTGATTATCTGCTCAAATGTATGTCTGCTGTCAGTAGATTTCGATAATTCCATCGTTTATTTTCAACTCTGTTGTTTTGTTGAGGTTTGATGCCTCAAATCAAAACTCAAGACTCAGTCATATGTAGTGGAGGTTTGTTGGATTTGTTTGTGTTTGGCGTCCAGCTGAGCCACGTCTCCTCTGATGAAGCAGCCTGACGTCACTCAGCAGGGTGTGTGCTCAGCGTGTCTGTCGGCCATGTTTGGCTCTCCTCTCTGCTGGAAACCGTGGAGCTCCTGGTCTGATTCTGACAGGAAACCTGATCCCTCTTCTTCGTGTTGTTTTCTTGGACACACCCAGAGTTTTAGCATGATTCAGAAACGTTCCACAGGATTGAGATCAGAGCCGACCCAGAAGCTTAATGTCAGCCTGCTGTGTCCGGACCGGACCGGGCCGGACCGGGTTTACTGTCCTGTTTGAGCTCCAGGCTGTCCGTTCATCTGTTAACTGGAGGATCTACTCCTTCCTCACCATTTAATCCGCTTTGTGCAGCAAAACATGATGCTGCCACCACCGTGCTTCACAGTCTGTACAGTTCTTAGAAGATGACATTCTGCTTGTCGTAGGTCTACGTTTGTCGTCTCATAAAAGTTTTCCTCAACGTGTTTTTGACTTGTTCATGTTGGCAGCTTCCAGTTTCAGTCAAGCTTGAAGGTATCAGTCAGGAGCAGGCAGCATTTGAACATCAGGATCTGAAACTGTTCTGTTCAGCTGGAGGTTGTTTCAGGTGAGCCTCCTGTATTTCTCCCAAACACAGGAGAAATGTCTTATTAAAACTACAAAGTTACTCATTTTTATGAGTTTTAAATCTCATAAAAGTATAATATGTTTAAAAAAAGAAAAGAGAAAAGAGGTAACAGTATGAAGGCAAATCAAATTTTACTTGTGTAGCAGCTTTGAGCAACAAGACACAGTAAACGGTTTAAACCTCACAGGACGTCTGAGTGACTGGAGCTAGAGAGAAGATGGACAGTCAGAGTGTGTTTGGCTTTTTAAGGAGCTTTAACCTGTCAGAGGAATATATGTAATATCTAATTTTAAACAGATCCAATAGCTTTCTGACCAACATTTAACCAAATACTAGAGGAAGTCCTGAGTAAATGATCCAGTCTTGTTTTTAAAAATTGTCACCTTGTTCATTATTCCTGCCACAAAACCAGATTTTCTAAATGTTTTTGATCAGCTGGAGTTTGGTGTGTTAGTGACGGGTGGATGAAGTCAGAGCGGCTCTGAGTCACATCAGGAGCAGAACTGATCTGACCTACTGCCAGTTTGTGGGAAAACCTTTTAGAAGATTTTTATTATTAGAAATGTTATGACTACCATAAAAAATCCATAAATATTCTGGTCCATTAAGTCATTTTGCTGATTGAAGCATGCAGTTGTGTGTGTGAACATGAGAGTGTGTGTGGGGAGGAGGAGGAGACGGTTGCCATGGCAAACTAAAATCCCTGAAGTGATTCTAACTGTTAGTTATGCAACCAAACCTGCAGCTTTTCTAGCAGCAGACAGATTTACTGCTCAACCAGACTGGAGTCAGACGACGGCACCGTCACCGCACAGTTTGGTGCTGCCAGAGTTTGGTGCTTCCAGAGTTAGGTGCTGCCAGAGTTTGGTGCTTCCAGAGTTAGGTGCTGCCAGAGTTTGGTGCTGCCAGAGTTTGGTGCTTCCAGAGTTTGGTGCTGCCAGAGTTTGGTGCTTCCAGAGTTTGGTGCTTTCACATGTTAAAAGTCTCTAAAAACAGAAAAAAGATCCAGATTTTCTGCTAGTTGCTTTCCTGAAAGGAAATTGCTGAGAGAAATCTGAAACATCTGAATCTAAATTAGCAACATGTGCTCTGGCTCATGTCACTGAGAATCCTTCCACCCATGAAAGTAGTCCTCTGTCTTTTACAACAGGTATCTTTTTAAACATATCTAAAAGTTTCTTTTAAGTGTAAGTCCCGGTTCCGGTCCATTTTGCCCGGAGCAGCAGAGCTGCAGCTGTTGGCGCCTCAAGCTGTCTGTCGGTGTGACCCATTAGAGCCTCTAACTGTTGGAAAACACCAAGCGATGAATCTGTTATTCCCTGCAGATTTAATCTCATCAGCCTGATGCCACTTCGGACCCGCTAGCGTCTTTCTGCACCAGTAATGTCCCAGTTTAATCAGGTTGTGTGTTCTGGGTAGAACAGCTCCGCCCTCAAGCCTCCAGCTCAAACTCTGATCTGAACATTTCATCTACCTCAGATAAACAGCAGAACTAACAATTATCCAACCAAATGTAATAAAAACATTCAACTTATAAATCAGCTGTATTTTAAAACCATGGAGAGTATAAATAACTAAAGGTTTTAAGATTAATGAGCAACAAGCATTAATGGTGTTGGTGACTGGATGGTATTTTGTTATAACAGTAATACTTTCTGCAGTCTTGGCTGATGTGACGCAGCGACACCAGGAAGATAATCTTCACTGCTTGGTGATGTGATTAGAGAGCAGCGGCTGCAGAGTGGAAACCTGCAGCTCGGCCAGCGCAGCTGATTGTTTTATCTGCCATTGTCTTCCTCACCGGTGCTGCAGGGCGTCTCCATGGAGATAAACAGTCCAATCAGACTGCAGGAAGAACTTCCCGGTAATGTAGCAAATTCAGTTTCCTCCTTTTCTTAGTCGACCTTTCCTCAGTTTCCTAAAAGAAACAAATGGAAACATCTCATTTGATCAAAGTCTTCACTCTGATATAAACAGTTCCATTAACGTAAATATAATATATGATTATTTGACAAAGAATCATTAAAAACAGGAATTAGCTGCTGAACCAGAGGCTGACATTAGAAACACACAACCTGTTATTGTTTAGTGTGACTGATTATTACTGTGAGCCAATAATGAATGTTATCACATTTAGAACCAAACCAGATGTAACTACAAAAACAAACTGAAAGTCATTTTACTAATCCTAACTGATTTCAGGTCAGGCAGTGAACAAAAAGGTCATATATGTTTTTTTTATACAATGATTGCATATAATAAAACCACAATAAACACAATAAAACCACAATAAACACATAATAAACCCGCGATAAACAACATTATGAGTGTGAAAGTTGTGACATTTTGTCTGTTGAAACTGTTCCTGGGTGTTAAACTCTCAGGCTGAAAAGCCATAAACCTGACCACAACCACAAGCGTGTCGCTGCTGCTCTCTGTTCAGAACCGACTCGGTTCTGAACAACATGAGCGTCTGGACCAGGAGCCCGCTGCTGTCTGGAAACATTCTGCTCATTTCCTGTCTCCTCCTGCCTGTCTGTAGGGTTGTTGATGTGCGGCGTGTCGGCCATCAGCCCCTCTGCGCCGCCCGCCTGCTGAACGCCAGGCTGCCTCCAGACAACAGGACAAACTCCAGTTATTGTTTTAACAGCTGCTTCTGACAGCGCAGCCTCTGCATGGAGAAGAAGTGAACATTTACAGAGATGTGGCTTTAAATGCAGGGAGGACCTCTGGTGGTCAGTGTGAGTCACCCAATCAATCATCAACACATGAAAGATTTTTAACCTTCATATTTAAACCCTGAGCCGTGTTGTCTTCATTCTTCTTTTGAATAGTCCAGGAAAGTCTGACGTCTGAGGAGGAAAAAGACAAATGGACATGTTTGCGTCAACAGTTGAAGCTGAAAGTTTGCATTTCTGGCTCAGTGTTTATAGTAGAAAAGTGTGGGGGAGTTCGATGATTTGGAAGGAATTTTCTGTCCTCAAGCCTCTTACAGGCTTTCTGTGGTTATGACTCAAACTCTGCCTTCATAAATTAAATATAATTGAGCAGAAAAAAAAGATTAAAAGTTGAAGGAAAAAATATCTGAAGTACAGCAGTTTCTGAAGCACAACTTGTGGAATGACCTTTGACCTCTAGTGAGGTGAAGAAAACTTAGAGCCTGCAGTTTGTTTGTCGTTCAGCAGCTCAAAGCATCTGGACTCAGTTAGAGGAGAAAACATTTTGGTTGTTGTGGTAAAAAGTTTGAACACTCAGCCTGAAGAAACTTGTAATTCCTGTTCTTAGGTACTTAGAAAAACATTACGCAACGTTCAAATATAAATATTAACATAATGTGAAGCATAACGTTTTTATAAAAAGACACATTTGGATGAAACTAAAGGAAATATAAATGATAAAGCAGAGTAGCATCAAGATGCAGAGCTCAGGACTCGTTTCCTCCTTTCAGAAGATCCTGATGTAACCCCAGACTGAGCCGTCTGTCACTCAAGGTTAAGTTCAACTTTATTTATAAATCCCATTAAAAACAGCTGCTGTACCCAAGTACTGCTCATGAAAATAGAAATATTAAGAATAAACAGGGGAGAAAAATAAAACAAAAATATTAAAAGATTAAGAAAAGACAGGAAACATGAAAAGTTCAACTGAATCAGCAGGAACTGTTTTATCGTCTGGATCAGTTCCAGCTGCTCTGACCGCTTCAGGAGTTTCCTTTCTGATCTGAATGAGGTGATTAGATGATTCAGCAGCTCTGGACGCCGTGCAGTAAAGAGGCGTTCTGCAGAAGACATGCAACACGCAGGGCCGGGCTGGAGGAACAATTATTTATATTCACATGAACATAAGACGAGCTGCTGTAAATAAAACAGACCTGTGGGTCCCTCTACTGGCCAAAGCTCATAACGCACCCTGCAAACACAAAATAAAACCAAGAAAATATTCAGGAAATGTCTGAAAAGTTAGTTTAAAAAAGACAAAGTTAGTGGAAATAAATTGGTTTCCATTGATTCCATATTAGGCCAAAACAGATCTTATATGGTTTTGTGAAACCAGATATTTTATTTTTAACCAGCTTGTTTCTGTTTATTCAAACCTCTTCTCCATCATAAACTATAAATAACCTTGGAAACATGGAGTGTTTATGACTGAGCAGAAAACAACTTGAATCTGTCCGAGTCTCTCTGTCATCCTGTCATTTTCTCTCCATCTGTTCGGTCCTGTCCTTCCCTCCTTCAGTCCCCGGAGTCTCTCTCTCTCTCTCTCTCTCTCTCTCTCTCTCTCTCTCTCTCTCTCTCTCTCTTTCTCTTGTTTTTTGGCCAGCAGCTGAGACCTGACTGATGCTGCTGCCAATCAGACAACGGGAGCAAAACATTTCAGTCTCCATGGCAACAGCCCGCTGATTCCCAGCCGTTACTGAGCAGGAGCGACGCAGTCGAGTAAAACCCGCCACAGTGAGAATCGGTGTTTTGTGTTAGTCAAACTCGGTGGTTCTGCTGAGTTTTGTTGTAATCACCAAAGACATCATAACTAACTGGTGGCGGTGAGTCGTTGTTTGCTCTCTGGCTCCCCCTGCTGTTGTAAACAGGAACATCATTGAGCTAAAAATAAACCTCCATCTGATCCAGCAGCCAGTAAAATTTTTATCTGCCGAAGTCAGAAGTAATCAGACCAGTGGATTTATTATTAATGTGTTATCCATATGGTTAATATTATATGACCTGAATGAAAGAGGCTGTTCACGGATTTATTATCTGTGAGGAGAAAAACTATTAAGACACAGATAATGTGATGATGTTTATCGTTTCTGTCTCGCATATTTTTTCACTGCATTAACATGAAAAACAACATATAAAATAAACACATATCTAAAATTAAATGAGAATAAATCTATTTGTTTTGAACTGAGTCCATATCAAACCTCCTCCCATACATGTGCATCAATTTTCCTCCAGAATGAGGAAAATGTCATTTTTCAACCGTTTTTGCCATTTCATAACATGTTTCTGTTATTTTAATTTCTGCTTTTATTTTATTTCCCTTTGTGATCAATTAAGTATTTTTTTTATTTAACCACAAAAATGCTAAATAATTTTTAAAAAAAATCTCTCGTTTGCTCAGTGGTGAGCAAACTTTATAAAAGGTTCTGACTTTAAATCACTAACGGCCTGCACCCACTGGACATTTAGCTAATGCACTAAATTCAACATTCACTGCAAGTAAAATATGTATTATGTTTTATAAAAAGTAAATTACCTTAAACAGGCACAAATTTATCATTAAACATTTAGCAGGAGCTTCAGGACGGCAGCCTGGGATTTTGTTGCTGTTTAAAGAAATCTCTGTTCTTCAGGTTGGACTTTAATGTTTGGATGATCCAGCTGATGTTTCTTTGAGCAGCTGAGAGTTAATGATGAAACCAGCAGACCTGCAGGTTTAACTCCATCCAGCATCTATTTAAGCTGCTTTAAAAGCTTCATGTCTCTTTCTGCTTCAGCTCCATGAGACCAAGACGAATGTAAAACTCATCTAGATGCTTCAGGTCCTCATCTTTAGTTCCCTTTGGTGGCGTATCAAGGCTCAGCTGATACATGGCTTCCCTTATCTGTGAAGTCAGGCTGTGAAATTTTTGGTTTCTGTGTTTTTGCAGGAGAGAAATTCGGTGTTTCCCCTCAACGACACTCCTAAGTGAAAGGAGCAGCGGCCGTCCTTCTAAATGCAGAGATGCCATTATGTAGAGAGAGTAATGAAGCGTAGTGAGAGGCGGCGGTGGCAGCAGCAGGGGGCGGTGGAGCCCCCGAGACGGCATTAATGCTCTCTGTTCCCTGTCACACTCTGGATTCACCGACCAGACGAGGCGTCAGGAGGAAACCTCAGCAAGACAGAGACCCTGTTTCCTCTATGAAATGTTAATAACAGATTTAATCCTGTCTGAGCCTCTGTGAAGGCTGGATCTCACTAGTAAAATGTGATTCTTGTATTTATGTAGATGATTAAATAAGATCACAACCTTCATGAACATTAGCTTAATGGACAAAAATCAAAAACTAGTTTGAGGAAAAAGAAAAACCCAAAGGAGAGACGGAAAAGTTTCAAAGATGAGCGCTGGGAAAAAAATCCTCTTACAGGCTGTTGTCACCATGGCAGCAGCCCGCTGAGATCTTCCCTTCATTTCTGGCTTCAGCATCACGAGGTGAGAACAGCGGCCGGTTGGCTGCTGAACGTCTGCAGTGGCTTCTGCTGGTGGCAGCTGCCAGGCAGGCTGCTCATCGTGGAGCCGGGACCAGACCTCCATCCTTCTGGTGCAGCTTTCCCTGGACGTCACCGGCTCCAGGGCAGCTGGTTAAAACAACCATAAACCTGCAGGTCACCGGCTCCAGGGCAGCTGGGTAAAACAACCATAAACCTGCAGGTCACCGGCTCCAGGTGGGAACGGAT
>NW_006800437.1:25600-62698 GCF_000485575.1 Poecilia formosa | reverse complement strand
GGCTCCAGGACAGCTGGTTAAAACAACCGTAAACCTGCAGGTCACCGGCTCCAGGGCAGCTGGTTAAAACAACCGTAAACCTGCAGGTCACCGGCTCCAGGGCAGCTGGTTAAAACAACCGTAAACCTGCAGGTCACCAGCTCCAGGTGGGAACGGATGAAGGAGAGGTTGGAAAAGTTTAGTCATTTTACAATCAGAAAACAAAAAGTGGTGTCTCATTTTTATCCCCTTTATTTTTAGCCCTAAATAAACTGAATATTAATGAACAAACAGAAATGTGTGCAGATTACAGATGTCCACCCAACGGACAGATCAAAACAGGAACCAAAGGAGCAGTGAGGAAGAGGAGGGTGAGGAGGCACAGCGAGGAACAAACGGAGCTTCAGCCTCAGATCCAACAAACAGCCAACAGTGGAGAGACTACCAGCCAGTTTTCAGCTGGAATCAGCACCAAGTGGTGAAACTGAAAAATCATATATTTATCCAGTCAGTGAAGGCAACACAGGATATTTTAGAGTTTAGAATCAAGTCAAAGAAAGTATTTAAATTGTAAAACATGTCCATGGCTGAGAGAGAGCAGATAACAGGAAGGCTAAACAAACAACAAGGTATTTTACTCACATCAAGACCGCTGCGCTAACCATGCTAATGGCTAAACTGCTTAATGATTTTGTCTGTTTGAAAATATTACTAGCAACAGCGACTGCTCTATAATGTGATTAATTTAAACAGTTGGTGACAAACTGGAAGGCTAGAAAATCAAAGTTTTTTTCAAAAGAAAATTGTCTCCAAACGTCTGATTGTTGGTTATCGGTAAGAAAAAGATCGCTTCAGCTGCTTCTGCATCCTGAATTCATCAGACTAATATCAACTTACACACAAAGATTCCTTAGCGCTCCAACTTCAGGCCTTCAGACATCCATCCAGAGTGTTGCATAATATCATTTGTTCTCTAGTTTTGCTGTAAACTGCAGCTGCCTTCTCGTTTGTTCCACAACAGCCAACAGAACCGGAGCATAAAAGAGGAGAAGCGTCTCTTTCCCCAGCAGGATGGGTTCATCTGTCAGGATGAACCGTTTGACCTTCAGGTCAAGGTCGTCTGAGCAGCACCGGGTCAAACCTGCCAGAGATTCTGACTCTGTTCATCTGCTGACCAACGATAAAACCTTAATTTAATCAAAAGGAAATCCTGTTTACATTAATACAGAAACTTTATTAGTAGCTTTACGTCTTTACAAAAAGAGCTTCATGTTTGTGGTTTACAGTCTAAATATTCCTACCACAACTATTTAATAAAAATAACCAGATTTAAAAGTCCTTCTTTAAACATTTAAAAGTACTCACATATTTAACACATTATTATAGACACATTTATATAAACTGTCTTTACATGAGATAACAGAGTAATCAATGACGTTTCCTGTAAATGAATATTTGAACATGTACAGTGTTTCCACAATGAGTTTCTATCTCTATATGATGGAGATGTTAGTCAAACAGCTTTTTCCAGATGATGTGAGACGATAAGCAGAAAACTTCTCCTGCCATCGGACCCGGCAGCTTCTGCTTTAAGCTAAGTACAGACTTCAGGAAACACAGATTCAAACCTCACAGCTCTGATGTTCACCAGATGATTCATTTCCTCTGGGAGAAGCAGAGATTGTCTCTGCCTGCAGATTAATGCTGGAGTTTCTGGTTGACGCGTTTGAGTTGGACAAAGAGACGTTGGGACTCACTGCTGCTTCATATGACGGGTCAGAGATGTTTCTGATTATTGCATTTCTGGACCACATGTGGTGCTCTTCACTTTCTGAATCTTTTTCTTCTAAATAATAATAATTGTTTCAACAGAAGCTTCATGCTTGGCCTCCTGCAGCTGCAGCAGTAGAGCCGGAAACCTGAAGGAGCTGCAGAGTTTTACTGCGTTTCTCTGCTGAATAAAACGTTTTGTGTTCCAAATATAAGTTTTGTGATGAATGGGGTTTGACATTGGTATGGATGATCCTCCACACATTTTGCTGACCGGTGTGTCTGAACAGACTTTGCTGCTCAGACCCAGTTTTACTCCGTCAGGCTCCAGTGAAGTCAGAGCTGAATCTCAAAAACACATTTAATCAGAACCGAATCCTGACATGGAGAAAGGTTTTCCTTAAACATCTGGTTTTACGTCACTTTTACGTCAGATTCGCTCTAATTCATTTCCCTTGTTACTTCTGGAAGTCTCTTCAGGTCAACACATTTCTAACATCATTTAGTAAAAACTAGTTTCAAAGATTTTAGTTTTATTTGTGCTTCTAATTATTTATCGCCTGAAACTGCAAATCTTAACTAAACCTCACTAAAACATAGTTAAATATTCTGTAGGCGTTTATTTATGAATGGTGATGATTGTAAAGTGACCGATGCTTCAGTAACTCAGCTGGCAGTGGAGAAACATTTTGGATTTTAGGTTGTTATTTTTCTCTCCTCTCGGTCAGATGTGTCAGAAGTCATCTGGCTGCCTTCGTGCTGCTCCAGTCCTGCTAACATCCAGGGGATCCAGTCCTGCTAACATCCAGTGGATCCAGTCCTGCTAACATCCAGTGGATCCAGTCCTGCTAACATCCAGTGGATCCAGTTCCTGCTAACATCCAGTGCATCCAGTTCCTGCTAACATCCTGCTAACATCCAGCTGATCCAGAACCTTCTGGATCAGCTGGAGTTCTCCACCTCTAAGCCCGGATTCCCTCCAGCCCAGTTCCGTCCGCTTTAGCCTGACTCCAGTCCATTCATGTAGAAAGTCTGGTCCGGTTGGAGAGGTATGAACACTATTCGACCTCTGACCTCTGGTCCTCCAAACCTCGGTCTGGTTTGATTGAAGTGAACTCTGGTTCGGTTCAAATTCATATGTGAACACCAAACAGAACCACAGCAGCTGGAGCAGATGCTGGAGTTTTGGTTCCTACAGAACCGGGGCGACCGGCCCGTCAGGAGGAGAACAGCTTTACGTTGTGAAATGTGGAGCAGCAGCTCAGCGCCGGGCTTCACCCCGACAGAGGAAGCTCATTCAGTGTCCATGTCAGAAACACCTGGATGACTCCAGACCCGTTCTGGTTGTTTCATGGATGCTTAAGATTTAATCAGAATTTGGACCCAATTTAATCTTTTTCCAGTAACTAGAAAGCTGCTGTTCAGGGGAAAACACACAAAAAGATATTTAAGTAAAACAAATTGCAGAACAAAGAAACATAAAGTTAATAACCATCTTATATAAACATAAACATCTTCAGTTAAAGAGACGCATTGAGAAAACCAGCCTTCCTGTTCAACGAAGTCAACACATCACTGTCACGGATCAGACCTTTGATCTAAACAGATAACAGAACCAGGTGAGAATCAGAGGAAGGTCAGTTCAGACATGGAGGATGTTGGTTCTGCAGAACCTCGGTTCTGTTTCCACA
This sequence comes from Poecilia formosa, assembly GCF_000485575.1. Lineage (NCBI taxonomy): Eukaryota > Metazoa > Chordata > Actinopteri > Cyprinodontiformes > Poeciliidae > Poecilia > Poecilia formosa. The sequence goes on along the minus strand of NW_006800437.1, from coordinate 59,258 downwards.
CATAAACCATCTGGATGTCTATCAGAAGGTGCAGGCGTAGACCACGCCCACCACCACTATGTTCCCTATAGTCGCAATGATGGCGATCCACAGCCAGATGGCGTCGCTGGACATGGACTGCTGCTCGTCTGGCTGGCCGTGCACCGAGGCGGCCGAGGCCGCCGCGTTGACACTGGCTGAAGAGTTGAAGAGCGAATGCTCGCCGCTGTAGTCGTCATTGGGTGAGGAGTCCATGAAGGCCCCAGTCATGACTGGGATCTGGAACCACAGAAAGATTCAAATCGGTTAGATTTTAGGCAAAAAGAAACAGCAGAACCAATAAAATATATCAAATAAGTTCAATTTTTCCACATGGCTTTTATTGAAGATGATCTTTTAGCATTGCCATGAAATGGACACTCAGTTTCCCGCCTTAGCAGAAAATTGGCACAGACAGTTTGTGTGATACTGATAGTTCATTCTGAACCCAAAATGAAAACCACAGAAGGTTAAGCAGACTTTTATCAGGAAGTAACAGGAAGTAGCTGTTTACTCAGCAGAGATGGATTACTGGGGATTGTTTCACCTGCAGGACAGACAGAAACCAGGAGCGTGAAGCTTTGGAGAGCAGGAACACCTCCAGCCAGGTCAGCCTGTTTGGTCTGACCATCACTGTGTTTATGGCTCTTAGATCAGCAAACATCCAGATCTGATAGACGATCTGCCACTGAGTGCAGGGATGCAGGAGGAGGAACCAACCAGCAGCTGCCAACCGGATGACGTTTGTCTCCAGCTGCGCTCACTTAACGCTTCTAGCATTAATAATAAGTTAGAGGTTTACCAAACCTTTTCTTTGGTAGAACACCTCTCTGTGTTTTACGTGACCAAACTGTGTCATGTCTCTTCTAAATAACCGTTTTCACTGTGGAACGGCCTGATTTCTCCAGCCATGGACGGTCGCTCACACTTTAATTAATCAAAATGCTGTTTGTGATGCGAGCGCCGGAGTGTGAAAGGAAAACAGAAAATGATTTCAGCCAAGCAGGATGTAAAACTTCTGATGAAGAAAGAAATGAAAAATGTTTCCTCTGAGATTTTCACTCAGAAGCAGCAGAGCAGAACCAGGTTCTGATGTTCATTACTTAAACTTTGAGCTCCTCCTGGAGATTTCTTCCTATCTCGTCTTTAGCAGTCTGAATTATTTTCTCATTTATGTGTCACTATAAACAGACGTCTATCATGCAGCCAGCAGGAAAAGCTCAACAGCTTCTTGTTTTTATTTATCCAGGTAAAGAAACGACAGAGGGATAAATCATATTTCCTGTTGCGTCAGAAGGCAACAGATCAGAGATGATTTATGGAAAACTGAGCCAAACCGGCTGAAACCAGACATCCAGGTGAGATGAAGAAAACATGTTGGAAGAAAACACGTTTTAAAAAAACAAGTTTTCATCTTTCTGTGTCGTTCAGGTTTACCTTTTAATGATTTAATTTATCACCCAAAAAGCTGCTTTGGATTGTTTAGAAAAATAATCTATACCATATTTATTTCTATATAATATAGTATATAATATTTATATACTAAATATAAACAGGCCTTTAAAGAAAATGAGCTTAATACATTTAATTTATCCCAGAAAACAGATATTGGTGAGTAAAAATATAATTTAATCTCTAACAAACCCTGAACTATTTCAATTTGCTGTAAAAGTTTAAAAAATTAACCTTTTATTTTTAGGTGTTTTAATTAAAGCTGATGAAACCAGAAAAGTTTGGATTTTAAGAAAGTTTTATTATTACAAAATATTCAGATGTTATGTTACAGACAAAGAGAAACCAGCAGAGACACGGACCGATAAACCAAGCTGGCTGTTCGCTGAGTGCTGGGTTCCACTGATGGAAAGTTGAGTGGAAGGAAAACGTGTGGTTTTCCTTAAGGAAAAGAGGTTGATGCAGCCAAAGTTAGAAATAATAATATGTATTTTGTCATTTAAAATGATGATGCATGTGAGTTTTATTCAGTGAAATGATTGATAGGAACAATCTGAGGTTTGGTGCCACTGAGCGGAGCCGGCCCACTCATCCTAACCAATCCTAAAACCGCTCAGAGGGATTCTGACACACAGGAAGAGCTTCTGACTCGCTGGTTCCACCGCCGACGTGCTGCTCTCACTGTGGCGCCTTCTGGTGGCGAATAGAGACATGACACACCGGGAGCGCCTGCTGCTCTCATGAGCCTGATGGAGGCAGACAGGCAAGAAGCTCCGCTCCTCACTGAGGCTCTGGAAGTGCTGATTAGTTCACCATGCCACAGCATTTCTGCTTCTGACACACACAGACACGCAACGTTCAAGGTCAGCAGGGATCAGCAGCACAAAGATGTGAAACTGAAAATACAGCAACGAAATCAAAACGTTTCTGAGGCGCTCAAGATGTTAATCTTCTTCAATCAAGACATCAATGTAAAAATCAATCAGTGGGTTCAGAACTCACTCATTTAAACTTCACAGCCTCCAGGCTCTCAGGCTGCAGCTGATCTTCAAACTGCTTCATTCACTGCAGCATGAATCAATCTGCCTGATGGACGGAGCCGATCTGATGGTTACATTTCAATCTGCTCAGAGACGATGAGCAGAGCGGAAACAACCAGCCTCTCCTGGGGGTCATGACTGCCTCCTACCCCGTCAGACAGCTGACGCTTTCAGCCGTGTCTCCATTCTTCATATTTATGTTTAATTTATTAGTAACTGGTTGTCCACAGAGTGAGCCGTCTGCAGAGGAAGTGCTCTGAATAAAACGGAGATGAGAACAAACCAAAAACCTAAATAAATATTTGATTGTTCAGCTTTGATATTTCTGGAGACCAGACTGTGTGAAAATGAATTTACTGGAGAACATTTAGAGGAAATCCTGGTGGGAAACGTTTCCTGTATGCAGATGTTGCCGAGGCAACAAGTGGAAGAAAAGGAAAGACAGCCTGCTGCGTTCTGCACTAGATGCAGAGGATCCAAAACCTAAACTCAGTACGAATAGAAAACACTTCAGCATATTTTTACCCAAGTTAAAGTAAAAAATAGTCCTAAAAGTCACTAAAAAAATAAATTTAAATGCATCCAGCTCTGATCAGATGTAGATAATATTTATGCAGTTTTAATTGGATTAAATGTTTTTATGACATGAGGCAAACAGAAAATGCGGATGTCTCAGCGCTCCAGTGGTTCTGTTGGGTTCTTTGACCCTACAGTGAAGCAGTGGAGGGTGATTAGCTTTAGCGGCGCTAGCTGTTAGCAGTGTGCTCTCTGCTGATTGGCTGACGCAGTAATGTGGCCACAGAGAGCAGAACCCTGCGTAGCTTCACTCTGAACACGTCCGGCTCCGGATGACGACGGTAATGAGATTTAGCTCCTCAGCTTCACTTTTCTCTCCAGCAGAGCAGCTGGATGTTTACAACAGATTCCCAAATGTCTGCCTGAACGTCAGCAAAATTTTCTGTTGTGATGCAGAGGCAGTGATGAAAAGTTCATGATCCAAACCATAAAGCTTCATCTACTGGCTTCAGCCGACAGGATGTGACGTCACAAACCAGCAATGCAGAAAAACAAAATCTAAACCATTAAAACAGAGATAATGAGGAAAGCGCTGCAGAAACAACAGAGCTGGCCTTTCGGTGAGCAGATGTTGAAGGCTGAACTCCTCGGGTCGTAAATCTTTTCTCTCAGTCGTTCTCCATCTCTGAGGTGTTGAGGCTTCTGGTTACCAGGCAGATTTACGGCTCTGCTGCCATTGATTTTCCTCCAGTCTCAGCGGCCAGCAGCATTTTTAAATAAATCTTATAACTCAATAGTACAGGAGTAGCCTGAGTGATTTTCTCCTGACGCCTCCATCAATCTGTCAGAGCAACAGAAGTTTGGTGTGACGGAGAAAAACTTATTATACTTCTCTAATAACACGAATGAGCAATAACTCCGGTTCATGTTTCTCTCTGGACTGAACCTGGACCTGAAATTACTTCCTGTCTCATTATTGTGACTCATGGTCAGAGCGGAGAGGAGGACGATGGGAAGGTGGTCTTAAAAAATGCAGAATGTCATCTTAACATGTGGAGGTTGATCATTTGGCTAAAAATATATTCTATTGTTTCAATTAATCATGGAGAATATTAAAGTTTGATTTCTGATTCAGAAAGCTACTAAACGGTTCACACACACACACACACACACACACACACACACACACACACACACACACACACACACACAACCCGCTCCTTGTTCTGGTCTCCGTCCAGAGACCAGATGATGGACCGCTCTGTGGGCTCCATGTTCGGGTCGAAGCGTGGCGGCTTCATTCAGCCTGGTGGTTCTGCCGGTCCATGTTTGTTTCATCCTCCTGGTCCGGTTTGTGATTGTCTTTGTTCAACCTTGAGCTAATCCAGCAGGCTGCTCACTCCTTCCCTCTGTCCCACACTCGGGTGAGGATTTGGATTATGCAGCAAAGCTGACCTGAATTTCTGCTTCTAAGAATGATCATAAAGATTTAAAGAGTTTGTTCCAAAAATGTAACACGAAAAGCAGCAGAACAGCTTGAAAGCAGAACCAGCAGAACCAGCAGAACCAGCAGAACCAGCAGAACCAGCAGAACCAGCAGCCGAGCCTCGATGCTGCTCTGGTTCTCCAGGCAGTGTTCAGCTTAAAGGTTTTACTTTACGTTCAGTTTAACTCCAGTAAACTGATGCGTTCAGCATCGGTTCCTGACCTGGAGCTCAGGCTCGGTTTGGTTCCAAAACTGAGTTTGATTTTCATTCATCTTCTTCTCTTCTCTTAATATCATGTCCCATTAATTACTGCCTTCCTCAGCATCAGGTTTCCTCCTGTGGTTATATTAATATTTACATTCCTAATTATAATTTTCAACCACCACAGCAACTTGCAAAGTCAGTCATTGCATATTTACACAACATGAACTCATGACTGCCTGCAAAAGGCCTCCATAAGGATTTTATCTAATGAGCACAAACTTCAATCTGGGAAAATATCAGTGAACCTTTTCCTGTCTTTTTTTATCAAATGGACCAGAATCTGAAATACAATTCAACAAAATGTATTTTATTTACAAAAGTCACATTTTTCTGATTAATCAGATGCATGGAAAGATGAAAATAATAAAACAATCTTTGATCTTTATGATTGCACTACAGTAAAAAGTAATGTTTGTTATTGGGGTTTTTTGTTACCAAATAGTTGAGATATCTTTGAATGTTTGTTTTATTATTATTATTGTTTAGTTTTCTTACAATAGAAAACCCTAAACAGGGTCAGCAGCAAATAAATCTGATATTTATACAATATTTACTCCTCGCATTAAGAAGAGCTGCATTTCTGATTCATTAATTAGGTCCAGTATAGATATTAACACAGAAACAGCCATCAAAGATTCCTGCATTTATTCATGACATGTTGATAATGAACCTCATTGATTTTCTCATCATATTGATTCATGCCCTGCCTCCTAAACGCTTCCCTGTGGAATGAAGGAGAAACTGTAGCAGCTGTAATTGAAAAGCCCCAGGATTAGTGTAAGCAAATGAAAGTGAGACGCGCCTGCAGGACTCCTCTCATTTACCAGGGGAGATAATTAATCAGGAGAGCTCCGGTGGCAGCCAGCAGCCGTTGGACAGAAAAACGACGAGATCAGGGGAAACAGAAACTGAGAGGATGAACATGGATTCAATTTATACCCGACAGGAAGCTGCTGTGAAACCAAGCCTGCATACGGTGGATGGAAATACGGGTCTGTGGAAAAGTATTTTTTTGTCCTTATTTGAACCACTTTTTCTCACCAGTTCTCCATAAAAAACCAGGAGCAGAAGCATAAAACCTGAAACTTTCCAACCACAGGTTGTGATCTATCAACAACAAACTTGTTGGGAGAACGAGGAGGAGAAACAGGAAACTGGCAGATCAGGAACTGAAGACAAACTGCAACATAATTCCTCTCACACTTTTAATTTCCCTCCATAATCAAACTTCAATCAGAGATCGACTTTATCATAATCATCCAAACAGCCGAGTTATTTATGCTTCTGCTGCTGAGCCAAAGCTTAATAAGGACACTCCATATTAAAAAATGTAACGTAACATTTTAAAGTTTTCTCTGGATGTCACCATGGTGACGTGTAACAGATTAACACAAAACGTGACCAGGTGTGAGGCAGCTAAACTGATTCATATAAACATCTAAATGCTGCAGTGAAACTCTTTTGCATTTCGCTGCAGAATGTTAAATCTTCCGGCAGACTTACAGAATCTGTCTGACGATTTTGCAAATATTAGAATCAGGAAGGAAGTTCAAACTTTTTCGGGCCTGATCTGATGCCCTCCTCCTCTGTGACCTGCTGCTCCTCCAGAGTTGGCTGGACTCTGATTATTTAGACGTTTTTTTAAGTCAAAATGTGGCGCTGGAGGCTCAACTACATTTCAGATGGATGTCTGGAGTTTCACTGTGAAAAAACATGCAAAGGTTCAGGAGGTGTGGACGCTCTGAAAGCCATCCAGAACTTCTTAACCGACTCCAGCTGGTCAGCAGCTGTGAGGATGAGTCAGTGGGCCGGCCGCTCCAGAGCTCCCCGTAAAGCTGCGCTGCAGGTCGGGCTCAGGCTGTGCGTGTTTCAATGCAGGACGAGGCCGGTCGGGTCGCTGTCATGAGTTTGTCACACATGTGTCATGTTGGCCCAGTTAGATCTCAGATCTCAGGAAGCGTCCAGTGGCTCCAGCAGCCCGTCCCTCTGGATGGACGCTGACATCACCGTGTGTTAGCGTTAGCCACCGTTTGGACCAACAGCCGCTTATAGAAAATGTGACAAAATGCAAAAACAGCCAATCTGTGCACAGATTATTCAGAAGGAAAACACGAGGCTCATGTTTATTACCCCAGCCTTCTGTCCATCAGTCTGTGTTATGAATAAATGGATGGGTGAGCCTGTCAGGCTCGGAGATGGATGCTTATTACAGCAAGCAGTTTTTATTCCAGAAGCTTTTTCTGCTCCAGCCAAACAGAACTCAAATCTAATGAAGAGAAATTGTCTCAAAATTAGAATGGAGTATGAATATGTTTGCATTACCTGGCTGGTTAAACAGATTCCAGCAACAAATGCTGCAGGGGTTACGCAATGTTTACAACAGGGCCCTGAAATATGCAGCCAGCATCATAACATCATGTTTGATAACACATAATCCCATCACAGGGTCTGTCTGCAACGACAGAAACAATCAGACAATTAAAAAGGTTTTAAAATCTTCTATAGAGAAGCTTTACTCAGGGAGGCTCAGAGCAACATCAGCGGTTCGACCTGTAATAACGTCTGCAAGCAGGAGTCTGAAATCCAACTTATGAACTGATTCACAGCTCCGAGTGCCATCGTAAAAAATTAAAGACGTAGAAAAAGGAAATCAAAGCTGCGGTACTTCTCTTGCACTCATGCATAACAGCAGCATGCCCAATGATTTCCATACGTAATGTAACTGACTCAACAGTAAGTGCCTGATTCATCAGATGGGCATTAAAGCTGCATGCGCCTGAAATGAGAGGAACATTCTGATTTGTCTTGAGTTCAATATAAAAAGCTGCAGCCTGTTGGAAAAATAACAGCTTCTATAAATCTGATGGTGGAAAGAAGCAGAAATGTAGAAAGAGGAGAGAGCGGCCCTGAAGAGTGGGGGGTCTGCTGCTCCTGCGTTTCTCTCAGTGACAGCTGGGATCAGTCCAGCAGGAAGATCTAATATTTCAAAGCTTTTTCAGGTGAATGTGGCAGAAATTTACTGTGAGACTGTAATACAGCAAAATGTCACAAAATCAGCTGTTACTATAGTGATGGATGAGACAGACTGCTTCATGATGTCGTGCAAAAATAGGAATAGTTTTAAGGTTTCACAAAATCTTAAAAGTGTGGCATGCATTTGTGTTGACCTCGCTTTACCCTGATACCCCTGAATAAAATCCTGTGTAATTTAATCTGAGCAGAAATGCAGTAGCTCAGTTGTTCTGTAAAAACCTCACAGTTTCATTAGAGAGTTTTCCTCCTGATGGTCCAGTCGACCCGGTTCTGCTGGAACCAGAACATCTGCTCCACCTCCAGCTGCTGTGGTTCTGAGTCACACCAACCTGTTCCCCTCCTGGCCTGTGGGGGCGCTGCACCAAGAACCACTGAAGGAAACGACACAAAAACCTCTGAAGACACTGAGAGCAACTTCCTTCTTCACCAGATGGAAACAAGATGGAGGATTTTAGCGGTTGGAGGATTTCTCTTTAGCCTTTGGCATATTCACACTAGAAACCAGACAATACATGGTAAGATTTTGTGTTTTTGCAGTGCAGTGCTGCACAGCCTCAGCTTCCTGAAAACAAAGTCCAGTAATAAATAAGTGGAATCAGAGGGACAGCGTCTGTCCGACCTGCTTTGGGGAACCGTCCTGATCAAACCCAGCGTCACACTGAGACTCTAAGAGCAGGATTTTCTCCAGGAATCAGTCAAAAGACAGAAGTTACACTGTGATTAAAAAAAAGCTATAGAAAATGGACAGCATTTATGATCTACAACAAATGATTTCTGTCATCTTGTTTGCAGGTCGTAGAAATGTTGAAAGCAGAGGAAGAGTCTAACAACAGCCTGGATCTGCCGACATGGAGGATGTCAGGAAACCACAGGAAATACGATGAAGATCAACGACCTGCAGCCTGACAGGTTAAACCTTCTGCTTCTCTAACATCTGATCTGATCACTAACAGCTTCAGAAAATCTGAAAATCATCTCTCAATGAGTCGGTAATATATTACACACATCATTATGCATAATTCAGAATATTAATGTCAGTGTAACAGGGAACTGCAGCAGATGTTACTGCTTCATACTTTCCTCCTCTGCTCTCCGTTTCAATCATCGCAGGACTTTGTGCAACACGAAGTCACTGAGGTGCAAAAGATTGGCAGATAAATCTGACTGCGAAATTCACAGAACAGAGAAACCGTGAGGGTTTCTGCAGCGTCTGTCCCGGTCCGGTCCAGTCCGTTCCGGTCCCTGGACTCTGCTGCTGCTGATCAGTTATCCTGAATCAGAGACAAAATGAACCGAGAGAAATCCTGGCAGATTTCCATTGACTGCAGGAGAAAATCCAGAGAAGTTTTCAATTTAAGTTTTTCACAAACTGTGTTTCAAAGTTTTGACAATAAATCAATTCAAAAGTTATTGAGATAAATGATAATATTGTATCATTTTCAAGTAATATAATGGCATAATAATACAAGTACAATCTCTACAACCTTCCATAAACTTTAATTTCTAACAAACATTTAACACTAGGACTGGAAGACGTTTGAAGTATCCAAAATAAATAAACAAACAACAAATAAAATGAATTATGAAAAATCTGCCTTTTAAAAAACGTTTAGTGGCACTAGCCTGAAGGCTTCAGCATCAGCTGCAGATGGTGCTGCAGCTGGGTCTGAATCCAGTTCAGATGGGTTTGAATCCAGTTCAGACCGGTTTGAATCCAGTTCAGACGGGTCTGAATCCAGTTCAGACGGGTTTGAATCCAGTTCAGACGGGTCTGAATCCAGTTCAGACCGGTTTGAATCCAGTTCAGACCGGTTTGAATCCAGTTCAGACCGGTTTGAATCCAGTTCAGACAGGTCTGAATCCAGTTCAGACGGGTTTGAATCCAATTCAGACCGGTTTGAATCCAATTCAGACGGGTTTGAATCCAATTCAGACCATTTGAATCCAGTTCAGACGGGTTTGAATCCAGTTCAGACGGGTTTGAATCCAATTCAGACCGTTTGAATCCAGTTCAGACGGGTTTGAATCCAATTCAGACCGTTTGAATCCAGTTCAGACGGGTTTGAATCCATTTCAGACGGGTTTGAATCCAATTCAGACCGTTTGAATCCAGTCCAGACGGATCTGAATCCAGTTCAGACGGGTTTGAATCCAGTTCAGACCGGTTTGAATCCAGTTCAGACCGGTTTGAATCCAGTTCAGACCGGTTTGAATCCAGTTCAGACGGGTCTGAATCCAGTTCAGACGGGTTTGAATCCAATTCAGACCGGTTTGAATCCAATTCAGACGGGTTTGAATCCAATTCAGACCGTTTGAATCCAGTTCAGACGGGTTTGAATCCAGTTCAGACGGGTTTGAATCCAATTCAGACCTGTTTGAATCCAGTTCAGACGGGTTTGAATCCAATTCAGACCGTTTGAATCCAGTTCAGACGGGTTTGAATCCAGTTCAGACGGGTTTGAATCCAGTTCAGACCGGTTTGAATCCAGTTCAGACCGGTTTGAATCCAGTCCAGACCAGTTTGAACCCAGTTCAGACCGGTTTGAATCCAGTTCAGACGGGTTTGAATCCAGTTCTGACCGGTCTGTTTGCATGTCCGGCCCATAGAGGTTCCCTCAGGCTGCTCAACGCTACGGCTCAACAATCAAATTCAAGAATTATGAAGGACGGCANGACCGGTCTGTTTGCATGTCCGGCCCATAGAGGTTCCCTCAGGCTGCTCAACGCTACGGCTCAACAATCAAATTCAAGAATTATGAAGGACGGCAACATGAGATGACTTCAGGCTGTGAAGGTCAAGCTGGACGTCCATGACCTCTGAACCGTACATGGTGAAGTGTTAGAAGTTAAAAAATGAAGCAACAGAGCGATGGTGAACTGGACGTTCCATTAATGGTGTGAAACAGGGACCCTGTCCTGGAGGCAGAGCGGCTCTGAGGCACGGATCAACACGCAGACGGAAAACGTGCTGCGACATTCAGGAGCCGGTTATTTTCAGAGGAAACCGACTCATTTATACCCAGACGGATTCAGAACTGGGATCCAGTTGGTAACCAAACAGTGAAGTGAAGCTTCACAACAACAATGGCTGCATGTTTTCCTCTTCGGTCGTTCTCAGGGCTGTTCTCTGCCTTTTCAATCACAATCTCGCTCTCCTTTGGCACACATGTTTTCTCAGCCTGCAGCTCTTCAGGGTCATAAAAGAGGAAGAAGACTTGAAAATCAGGGCGAATGTTGAGTTTGTCAAGACAACAGCTTTCACAAAAAGATGTTTGCAGCGAACGCTGGCCTGAGGGGAAATGAACTCCTAAAGATGAAAAGGCTGCAGTTCCATTATTGCTCTCTTCAAATAACCTCCAATTACCGGGACCAGGAGGTCTTTAAAAGGGTCAGTCGAGGCATAAACACATTGTGAGAAGATAACGTGATTATGTAATTCAATATTTTTCTGCAGCCGAGAACAAAGGTGGTCATGATTTAGGCTTTAGCCCGGCTGATCTTTCAGAAAGACTGCTTAGCGAGAAAATAATCTCATTTGTGAACTACTGAACTCGCTTTTCTGTATTCTGCCTTCATACGAGGCGGCAGTGGTGCACAAACAAATCTTCTTATTGAGCCTGCAGCCTGTCTCCGTGTCTCACTACCTTTAATCATGTACTCAGCTGGCACCGGCCCTCAAGGACTTTCCTTTTCAAGATGAAACTTGGCACCAAAGTAAAAAACACAAAGTGGTCTTGCCAGTTCCCCATCAGGGGTTCCCAGAGTTAGCTGGAAGTTCAGATGGCGACAAGCATCACCTCCATAATCCTCCATTTATTCTTGTCTGCCTTCCTTAACCCCAGAAGAAACGCTCAATCCTGACAGTGACTGCAGCTCACATTGATCTAAGGATTAATCCGACTCCAGTCCGTTTGTCTACAAAGTCCAGTTTGTTTGGGGAGGTGGGGAGACGGAACCGACCAAAGAACCAAACTCTGGTCCTCCAAGCCTCGGTCTGGGTTCGGCTGAAGTGAACTCTGGTTCAGTTTGAATATGAACTCCAAGCGGACCGAAGACCCTCCAAAAACAGGAAGTGGACTACAGCACAGGGCATTCTGGGTAAATACAACCAAAGCTAACATGTTAGCCTAGCACTAGCAGCAGAAATGGCTCCTGGTCTTTAGCCAAAGACTAAAGAGAAATCCTCCAACACTAAAATCTGACGCCTCCATCTTGTTTCCATCTGGTGAAGAAGGAAGTTGCTCTCAGCGTCTTCAGAGGTTTTTGTGTCGTTTCCTTCAGTGGTTCTTGGTGCAGCGCCCCCACAGGCCAGGAGGGGAACAGGTTGGTTTGACTCAGAGCCACAGCAGCTGGAGGTGGAGCAGATGATGGAGTTCTGGTTCCAGTAGAACCACATCATCCGGACCATCAGGAGGAAAAACAGCCTAACCCTGAGTTATTTGGATTATTTGGACTCCAGGACAGAGGACACATCTGGCCCTGACCACACACATGCATTGAAGCATGGAAGTGGAAGTGTCATGGTTGGGTCTGCAGAACCTCACCATCTGCTGTAAATCAGAGAGAAGGTGAGGAAAATATGAGACTATCTGTAAAAATAAAATCAGAACCGGAACTGGATCCTGTAACAGGACGATGATCCGAAACACGGCAGTAAATCCACCAAGACCCAACTGGACCAAGACATGGATCCAAAGGAACCTTTTCATTTTACGGTGAAAAGGTAAAATGAAATGACCAGAAACTGATGTTTCTGGTCATTTATGTAATGAGTTCAATACGGGTCAGTTTGGGTGTTTAACTGTAATTAAATCGATTTTCCATGAATAAAAATATGTATTATGTGAACATTTTCTTAGAAAGATCTGAACATGTAATGGAGCGTCCTGATTCTGCACATGACTGGAAGTGATGAGATGCTGATGGACTGCCACACAAAGCTCAACATGTTGCTGCTCTCATTTCTGTTTGAGTCAGAAAATTACGGATTGATGGAGAAAAAATCTTTCTGCATGGGTCTGACTTTTATTTATTGTGTGAGAAACAAGCAGACGTCCAGAACTGCCAGTCAGCCTGATCTGGACAGGAAACACCTGCAGGCTGAGTCTGGCAGGAACCCAGGACGGAAACGAGTCCCGTCCAAAACACGTCAGAGTTAACCTCCACTAGGTCTGAAACACAAAGCTCCCGTCTTCATGCCGACGCTCCATCCAGTCAGAGGCTCTCGGATCACAGAACCATTTATTTCACGGTTTTGGTAAATAGGTCATGAGTGGAAGCTGTAATGCGTGGAGGATGAAATGTTAACCTCAGATTAAATTTAAAGTTAAAATCACGTTTCGCCGAATCCAGAAGCTTCTCTGCTGGACTCAGATCCGGTGACAGTTTGTCTCCTGTTTCTGTTTCTACCATTTCTACATTCATCTGACTTCAGCAAACACTCTGAGGTCAAGCAGCTTTACAAAAGAAAGCAGACAGAACAGAAACATTAAAGTCTTCATCCCCAGAGGATGAAGTCTAATTGAAAGATAAAGAATAATTTACTGGGTTCAGCTGAGCATCCACAGTGACTGTCACCCATCAGGCGCAGCTACAGCCTGATGAATGACGGCTTTTTATTTTAACTACTGAGGCATTAATGCCAAAGGAAAACTATTACACAAACATATTGTACAGACAGCATTTCCCCAAGTTTCTGTGATAAAAGAGCCAAACAGCCAGCTTTGGTCTGCAGCAGGACGCACATGATGCATGCTCCCAACTTTAACTGCATGATCATTTTCAAAAACAGATTTTCATTTCAAATAGATTTAAATGGAAGCTGGAGTAAACCACAGCAGTAATGATCTCTCCAATGAAATGCTGGTTCTTTATTACTAACAGGAAGAAAATCTATAAAAGAAGTTAAAGCAAAAACTCCTTTTTTAATAGTGATCAAAGTTTCAGTGACTTCTGGGCACAAAACTCCACAGCAGAGAAATTATCTATTTCAATGTCAAAAAAACTGTGAAATTTTCCAAGGCGCCAGGAAGGAAACTTCCTCCAGTTAACGAGTCATTTCTCATCTCTGACTTCTGATTTTTCCCTTTTTTAATGTTTTTTCATGGTGATGTAAACAAATCAAATAGGCATCAAGATCAGGTGAACAGACACAGAAACAAAATGAAATGAACAGAAAAAAATCATAAACAGGCTGGAGAAAACTAAAGTAAGAGGATTCAGCTGAAAACTGTCCAAAACAGAAATTTATTACAAAATTACAATTTCCAGAATTATAAACTGCTGGGAAATTCAACAATATGTTTTAATTCATGATAAAATAGAAAACTTTTCTTTTCTAACTAAATCTGAAAAAAATGCACCTGTGGCTAAATTTTAATGTAATCCTTCAAACTGGCAAAATCCAGAGGAATCAGCAAAGATACCAGGAGAAAAGCTGAAGCTTCTGTTCATCTAAACAATTATATTGAAGTTTGACCAGAAATGTCCAACAATCAAACCATTCAGGTCAGCTCTGTGTCCGGAGATGAGCAGGTCTGAAATGTGTGAACAAAACATGAAGCTGGTTTGAAGGTTAATCAGTAAAACGAGTTTTAAACTGAAATGAGCAGAAAGGCGATCAGAAGAGGCCAGAACTCCAAAAGATCCATAAAAATCTTTTTAAAGACTCGTCCTGCAGTTTGATGAAACTAAGTGTGAAATGTTTGGATGTTTTGAGGAAGAAGAGAGAAGCTTAAAGCCTGAGAATGACTGCACGGCGGTGGCAGCATCATGATGCAGGAAAGACAGTTCACATCACAGAACAGGAACAATGTGTGGAAATACTGAAGGAAGACATCAGATTTAGACAGGGAGAGGAAACCTCTGCATGTAGTCAGACTGCAGACATATGAAGCTTAGGTCGGTTTGATTACTGCGTCATATTCAGGGGAAACATGTAAATCACACTTCCAGAGTCAGAAAACTCTTGTGAATAAAATCAGAATGATTTTTCAGAAGTGGCTCATAAAACAGAGAGGAGGAGCAGAGCCAGCCGAGTCTTTAACATTTAAACGATGAGAAACCAGGCAGTCACCTCCAGGTCAGGTAAGCTGAACTGTTTCTGAACTCTTCTGCTTTTGGCCACTCAGGTTTCATCTTTAATGAGCTGCAGCAGCGACCAGCTATGGAAACAGTTTGGACCTTCAGTAAATCTGATTTTTTTTAAACTACAGATCTATGGGAGGAAAATAGTTCTTATTTGTGAGTTGAAGTTCACCCAGAGGTAAAAACCAAACAGCTTCCTCTGCCAGCAGCTGCAGGCAGCATTTAATCAGCTGTTTGTGCTGCGATAATAAATGTTTCAGTTTGTTGAGCAGCTAGACTGTGGTTCTGTTTGCAGCTAAATATATTTTTCTATTGTCATTTAATATCATCTTTAAATTCCTTCTGTGTAAAATTAGTCAATGAACTATGATCCTTCATTTCCTTTAAAAAACAACATTAACGACTAAAATGAAAGAAATGAATTGATGCTCTTTGTGATTCATCTGTAAGAGCGTTAAGAAGTGTTTAACAGGATGTCATTTAAAATGTTTTTGGTCTTTCATGACAAACTCCCACCATCTTCATGAGACTCACAGCCTTCCTGTTATCCTCTGAAAGTCTGGCTCTCTCAAAATGACAAAGTTCCCCTTGAAGATTATTTCACTTGTACCAAAACATTTGTCCATGTTGTAGGTGAAATAATCTCCCAGTGAAACTAGAACTTGTTTGTCAGTATTAAGGAGTTATTGACTTTAGAAAAGCTCCCATTTCTTGATGAAAAGTTGCCTGTAAGTTAGTTTAGTCTTATTCCAAGTGTACTGAGATATTGTCACTAAACTGTTTGGTTTTGTGTTTTTGCGGATCGGTTCCTGTCAGACCGGTTCGGTATTTAAGCTCCTGGTTCTGTTTTGCTGATTGTTGGATTCTGTTCTCACCAGCTCCACGTCCTGCTGCCTTCCTGACTCTGCAAGTCTTTATTTTTCATTATTTAAAACTTTTCATCTGTGTATCTGTCAAAAAGTTACAATGTCTTGTTGATTTTCAATTCAAGAGCAACTATGTCTGCAGAAGAGTCTGATTGTTTCCTTTAATTCTTTACTAAAAACAAATAATCAGTCATGATTAATAAATACCTCCATCTTGTTTTGGCCGCCTGCAGGTTTCAGATTCACCTGTTTCTGTTTGAATTACCAGAGAACATGACTGAAAGTTACATTTGTTAAAATGTTTCTGAGAGTTTTCATGTGTTGGTCTCTGTCCTCCGTGCAGGAAGCAGAGTATTTACCAGCTCTCCTTCCAGCAGGTCTCACAGAACATCTCTGTTCTCGGATGAGCCCACGCCCCGATGCATTTCCATTTAGACGGCCTTGATTTAAGGAAAGATTTGGCCCTGCAGAAAAGCCCTGAGCAGAAAAAAATAATGCAATGAGCTCCTTAATAGCTGCATGGAGAAAGTATGGAGTGAAGCAAACCGCTGGCATGACGAGGGGGGAGGGGGCTTAAAACCAGGCACTAATGGAGACAAACTTAAAAACAGAAACGAGTCGGTACGAGAGGCACACAAACCTTAAAGAAAAAAAATATTTCAGGTTCAAGATATTGAATTGTAGCAGTTTAATATCTGAAACATTTGATATTTTGATTTTAAAACAGAGATTAAATTAAATTATCAACCATTTTGTAATAGTTGTAACTGTAGATTATTTTTCATTGAGTAATTAGTGAAGCTATCTGCTCTGGTAGTCAGCCTGTGGTTGTAGCTGCCTACATATCTGGACATATTTCAGCTGTAAAATCTCTTTTCTCCGTGTCTGAGCTAAATGAATGAGTCTGTGGCTTTAATTAAACTTTAAATGCTAAAACAAAACCTGCAGAAGACAAACTGGAATAATGTTTTCAAAGATTTATGTAGCAAAACAAAGAAAACCGATTATTTGGTGAATATTTCTACCAGTTATCTCTTTATATATTTCTAAGTTTTGATATTGAGAGCTGCAGTTCTGACAAAGGAAAAGTTGCCAAATTATGACATAATATATAATAAAGGACAGGACAGGTGGAAGCTGCTCTGGTTTCTGCATCATTACAATTTGTTTTTCTCAACTAAATATTTCTGAACATCCATATCTGTTTTTCATGTAAACAAAAGAGGAAACATGGAGGGGCTTTATTTGGGCCAGCTGATTGACAGTGTGCAGCAACAGGTGGGGAAGGGGAATCCAACTGGGAAAAAATACTTTCCTCTGACACTTTCTGAGGGATTTCATGGAAAGGATGAGGAAACAAACCGACATGATGGTTTAGAAAACACCAGCGCAGCAGAAGCTCCTCATCTTCCTCCACACGAGATGCAACATGAAGAGCATTATTATACAAAGCAGGAATCGTAATTTTCGCACCAATTACTGTAATTTAGCCTAATTACTCCCGCAAAAGAAGAAACAGGAACATTAGAAAGTATTAAGACGCTGTTGCTCCTCAGAACCGAAGCGAACAGAAACCTGGTGAAGTTTCAGAGGAATCTGCTCTCAATATTATAAAAATAGCGCCGCTCGCCAATATCGGTGTTATTAATAGCTGAACTGTCTCCGTCTGAGCTAAGCAGGAAACCGGAAGGCTGACAAAGTGCGCGCGCTCTGACCTGCTGGCCAGCCACACCCATTCAATCAGAGCTGACTAATTAAAGGAAAGTTCAGATCAGCCACCGACCTGCGCGGCCATGAAGGACAGATCCATGCTGCTGCTGCTGCTGCTGCTGCTGCTGCTGCTCCGAACAAAGGCACTCAGTGGAGGATGAAGGTTTGCTCTGCCTTCCCGCCGCTCACAGCATCCAGCCGGTCCGAAAACACACCGACCGCTCAGGCTGACCGACCTCACGTCAGGAACATGGTGCTGAGTCTGAGGAGGAAACCCCGAGGAAGAGGAGGAGAGGCGAAGCTCACGGAGTGATGGAGAGATGTGGGAGAGACACGGAGGAGGAGGAGAAGAGAAACAAGGAGGAGGAGGAAGAGGAGGAGGCGGGCTGTCACATCATAACAGAGGAGGTGTGAGTCCTCCTCTCTCTGTTTCCTCTGGTTCCTCATAATAACTCATCCATATTCCTCTAATCAACATGTGTGAAATAAAACATTAAAATTTATTGTTTTCCAGCAGCAGCTTTTTCCAAAATAAAAAATAAAATAAAATGAAAATACCAAACTATTAATTTTCTTCAGAATTACTTCTGTGGAAAACGATCCATCGCCTGTTTCAGTTCCCCTGGAGCGTCTCTGCTGCTGCAGACATGCAGATGTTCATTAGGTCCAATTCAAAACAGCAGCAGCAGTTTTTCTGGATCACTTTGACCCGTTTAAAGGAACCGGATCTGTTCTGTCTTCATCTCTCTCTCAGCAGAGCATGACGCCTCCTGCATGTGTTAAATCTTTCTTTCGGTGGTTTGACACATTTTCCTCTCTGGACTCACAGGGAGGTGCCAGACGGGGCGAGGAGGAGGAAGCAGAAGGTTTATTGGTCCAAAGTTGGCTCCGTTTTCTGGACAATTCAGGACAAATCGCCTAACAGCACCAAAAAACCCTCTAATATTGTTTTTGTATTCTTTATGGTGGTTGGCAAACGACTTTAAGGTGCATTAGAGCCACCTTCTCTGTTAAGTATGAACAAGATGCTATAATGCTACCAGGTCGTTTCCAAAATATCTATTCTTCTAAAGAAACTAAAAACTCTGGAAAGCTGCGTCCCCAGACGACCTCTGGAGCAGTTCCTTCACTTCTAGATTACTTTTATTCTATTATTCTATTTTATTTTTATTCTATTATTCTATACTTTTATACACATGAGATATAATTAATATCTCGTGTGTATTTGGAAATATATTCTATTTATCCTCAGTGAACACGTCAACCTGTGGAATATCTGCTGAATATTTTAAGTGTTTTTTAATCCTGTGACTAAATCTCAGATGTTATATAATAAATCATTTCTTTATTCTAATACATATTTAAATTCTCCATCTTTCTTTTGGATATAATCATATCTAGTTTTATCTCCTCTGTCCAACTGCTCTTGCAGTTTCTCTTACTGGATGATTTGACTATACACTTACGACTGTGAAGGATTAAACCTTCACTCAGGTGAGTTTGGCATCTTACAACTTCCATCTACAGAAATAAAATACATTTTAATACATATAATTTAGTTTTCATTAATATTTAATATTTTAGCCTTACATCATAAATCACCAACTCAAATCTTTCTCTCCCTCCCTCCCTCCCTCCCTCCCTCTCTCTCTCTCTCTCTCTCTCTCTCTCGATCTGTCCCAGGAACTATAAATGGAGTTTGGACGCCTGGGGATGGATTTGTCCAAACACCCTGGAGAGGACAGGGAGAGACTGGTGAGTCAGGACATGTCAGCTCCTTCAGGTCTCTTCTTTACATTATGTATTCACCAATAAACTCCTCCCAACACTACTTCATATTTTACTAAACACTAGACCTTATTTGCTCTTAGTAATTATTTTATTCTCTCTTCCTAATGAGCTAATGGCTACATGCTAATGATCCAAATCCTCCATAAATATTCAATACATAGTTAAAATGCTTTTTGATGATCAAATCTTCACCTGTTTCTGCTTCAGTTAAATCTTCAGTCAGTGTGGCGGCCTTAAAGGAGCCACGTCTGTTTAATTACAGCTGGAGGTCAAAGGTTGATTAGAGCCTCAGTTGATGGTTCTTAGATTGCAAAATATTTATTTTTTATCAATTTATCATTGTCTGATTTTATTTTGGGTTACATTATTTTCTGTAATGCTTACAGTTTCCAGCCTCAGTTTAAAATGTCATGTGGTGAAACTGTTTCTGATTTGGACCCAGTTTGAGGCAGAATCAGAGCAGATGGACCTGGAAGTGATGTAACGGCTAAACTGTGTTTGTTTGTGATGACTGACTGGAAGGACAGAGAACAGTTGGATCAAAGTTTTCTCTGATGGCAGTATCTGGCTTGTGTTTTGGGACGGTTGAATCCTTCTGGTCTGCTGAGGTCTGCTGGTCGGTCCTGTGTGTTTAAGAGATCTGCAGTTTGAGTTGACCTCTGCATGAAAGCAACCAGGGAACATCTGTAACCTCGCTGTTGCTTTTGGACTGTGGGAGATCCAAACTGCCTGTGTTTAGAGACAGAAGCCATTCTGTATGTAAACTTTTGAGCCTGATGACATTAATAAATAAAAATTATTTTTTTTCTGTCGTTACTGTAGTAAATATAAATAATTTTTGCTGATTTGTTGGTAATGGTCTAAAACAGGAGAAGTTTGGTCTGGTTTAGCTTCATTAATAATTAATAATGTCACCAGAACTTTAATAACTTTTTTTTGACCTCCAGGTTCCTCAGATTCTTTGTTCTATGATTTAATTTCACTGAAAAAACAACTTTTATGTTTCATCTACAGCTAGAAAAGTTATGTTAAAAACTTATTAGAAAGACCAAGACTACATGCATTAATTATGCAGCAGGTTGTAGAAACTCATGGTTCAATATTTTTTAGGAAGTCATAACTAATAAAAAATGGATCATTGATGAATGCATCTCCTCTGGGCTCAAAATGTTCTCCACAGTCGTGAATCTCAAGAAAGTGAATCTGGCTTTGGTAGTTTAGTTTGGTTGCTTGCCTGAAAGTTTAGTGGAAGGTAGATAGTGGCGTAGGCTGACCTTTAACCCCTCTGATCCAGTTAAAGGAACCAAAAAGCTGCAGAATTCAAAGCTTTATGGTGATTTTCATGATCGTGGTTTTATAGAAATAGTTCCAGGGTTTCCTCTTGAGGCTCTGGAAGAATTGTGAAAAAATCCCATAAACACATTCCCAAACCTCATGGAAAACCGAAAACAGAGCTGAAGGTGTGTCAGCTGCAGACAGAGCGATGGAGAGGAGCTGGTCTCCAGTTAGAGCTCCGATCTTTACTGAGGCCGTTTGGTGGTTTAGCTGATGGCAGCTGAAAGTCTTTAATCCTAAAAGTGAACATATAATCAGAAGTTTGATTTTCTGACTTCCTGCTGCAGCGATTACACTTCAGCTCACAAACACATCATGCAAAGCTCACACACATTCACACATCAAGTGTTTTTAGGTCATTTCTCTGTCTCATGCACTTAATATAGAATAAAGTCTTTATTTGCTTTGCCTCAACTGATGCATAGTGAAGAAGGCAGGTGATTCATAATTGATGCTACGTTGAAATAAATCGTGTGTGTGTGTGTGTGTGTGTGTGTGTGTGTGTGTGAGAGACTAACAGGAATGAAATCTGTACAGTGGTATTTCTGTCTCACTTTTAGATCTGATCACTTCTAACCTGTTTTCAGAGTCGCTGAAACGTTTTTCTTTCTTCAGGTTTCAGCAGATATTTTTCTTTTTCTGTCCAGTTGAGAAGAAGAAACTCTGAATCTGATCTTCTGCACAACAACCACAGGATAAACCCATCCATTTCAGCTCTGTCACATTCAGAAGCAACATGCAGATCCTTGTCTTTGTTTCTGCAGACGTTAATTATTTATTTAGACTTTATTTAGTCAGAAAGCTCCTGTTGAGATCCAATATGTCCTCCACAGGGGAGGCCAGTTTAATGCTGGGAGTCCGACTGGCTGCAGGTCCGTTTAGTTCTTCAGACACATCCGTCACTGCCAGTCATGACAGAAATGTGTTCAGATCTGCAAAATGGTTCCTGTTAGCCAACAAAAGCAGATTTCTGAGTGACATTGAGTTTTTAAAACTGGGTCATTGTCTTTTTTTTTATTATTTTGCTCGTTGGGGTAAGTTATTTATGTGCAGTTACTGTTTAGGTAAATCTGTGGTAAAAAGAATGACATGAATTTCTTACTGAGTGTGAGGGTTTTATCATCTTCCTGAGTCCAGTCAGTGCTGAGAGCCAGAGCTCAGATCGACAGACTGAGGAGGATTTGCATAATATTCTGACACAAAGGCGCCTGAACAATGAAGCAAATCCAACCTGCTTTAAATAGTGGAGAAGAGAAAACGTTTCATCTGATCCTCTGCAGTCTGACAAACTGTTTTTTTTTATATATTTCTTAAACTTTTATAACCTAGCAAATTAAAAATAGACATTATAGATTTATGCAGCATTTAATTCCCTTTCAGCTGGTTCAGTCAAATTTAAACACAGTATTAGAGTCTGATGTTTTTACAGCCTGGACTTCTCTACATCCTGCAAATCAAATGGAAACAGTGAAAGTTTTTCATTGCGTGGTGCCGCTGAGACCTGCCGCTCTGCAGCAGCGAGATGAACGCACAGCGTTTCTAACATTCAAATT
Source organism: Poecilia formosa (assembly GCF_000485575.1). Classification (NCBI taxonomy): domain Eukaryota; kingdom Metazoa; phylum Chordata; class Actinopteri; order Cyprinodontiformes; family Poeciliidae; genus Poecilia; species Poecilia formosa. The sequence continues at coordinate 37,107 of NW_006800437.1, read as the reverse complement.
AAATATGTTTAATAATTCACATAAAGCCGAGGCTGCCGTGATTCTGGGGGTTTGGGTTTTTATTTTGATTATTTCCTTGTTTCCTTCAGATTAAAGCTAGCCTTTTCAGATGTGCTATAAAAACTTTCTTCCTGTGTTCTGATCTCTGATCTGCTTCACCTCCCTAAACCAGGAAGCAGCATAAATAAAAAAAATGCTTTTAGCTGGGATCGAAGTGGAGCTCTGTAAATAGTCAGATCTAAAGTCTCTGGGATGTGAAACGGTGCTGGTTGTAGATCAGAGGCTGAAACTGCTGATGTCCTTTCACACCCTGTTGGTTTGGCGTTTACAGCCGGAGCAGACCTGCTCTTCTACCTTCATCTTCTACTTTCTGTTCCTGCTCTGCAGGCCCAGATCTTCCACAGGTCTGAGGTTCATGTTTCACTCTCAGCTGTCTCTGTCCAGATTCTGCTGCTGCAGCTCCACTTATCTGTGGAGTTCCTCAGGGGTCCATCCTGGGTCCTGCAGGTTCAGATCAGTCAAATGTGGCTCCAGACTAATGCAGGAAGTGAGAAAACAAACCCATTTTAAACCCTGGTCTGTTTGAAACACAAATTATAAACTCAAAGTGGCTCCCAGCTGCTTCTTGGTTCTTATTGTTTGTGTTAAAGATCCAAATGACCAGCGCCTAAAGTTTTTTATTTATGTGAGTCATCATATATGAAATCTATTCAGTGTTTTTTTCATTTGCTCATGTAGTGTTCATTTCAACTCCAGGGTTCATAAAAGGAGGAAGCAGGAGGCTGAGTGGTTCTGCAATGAAGCAGTCGGGCTTTTGGCCCTTTTCTGCTGAGATCAGTTTTTCTCTTAGACATCGACCAATCGCTTTGCTCTGTCCTGAAACAGAATGGGAACCTTTCAGAATTTGTACCATATCACCTTAATAAAACTGAGTTTTACTAACGTCCCTAAACCGATCCTCTACGTTTCTACATGGATTTGAAAAACACAATCATTAAACATCAGTGAGGGACGTAAACAGTAAAGGAGATATAAATTCAGCCATGGCGCTAACGCTCATCAGCCAATCAGAGGAGACGTCGGCATCTTATCCAGGTGATGGAGTGACTAGCCCCGCCTACTTGGAAGCAGCTCTTTGGGGAAATGGTAGTCGTCAATTTTTCAGAAGAGCGATTGATTCAACACGTTGGAATGATGCAGCTTTTTATGAACCATGAGATGGAGGAACCAGCTGCACATTGAAAAACAGAAACAATCATCATCCTCCCTCCACTTCCTGTCGTCTTCTTCATGGTTTCCTCCAGTAGAAACATCTGCCTGTTGATTACATGACTCGTATGATGCAAAAAGTGTTTCCATTGCAGTTCCTCAGAATCCATCTATTCCAGTACAGCTGAGAAACCACGTCACCCCAACGCAAAAACCTTTTATTAAACGAGAGGTTTTACGGTTGATGGAAATGCAGCTACTGAAGGACTCGTTTTAACATGATGCCCAGCTACGGTGGCTCAAAAAGTCCAAAACAATATTAGTGTCCTGTTGCTGGTTGGGCTGGAGGTCATTCTGTATTCTCTCCCGAAGTCGACCAAGACGCTTCAGAAAGTGATTCTGGGTTTGGTTGGTTGTTTGAGTATTTTTTGAGAAACGGTCCGGACCAACGGGGAGATGAACTCTGGTCTGTTTGAAGCGGACCAAACGGATCAGGTGTGAATACTCTGAGTGTTGGATGATTGAGAACAGGTGTGACATCAATCAGAAACAACCTGAGGTTTTAATATCACCATGCACTCTGCAGAGCGGCGGTGCTGTGATTTAAAGAGCCTTTTACGTTTTAATCTCTGGCAAACATTACAGCTCTCAGTTGATTAACATAAAATAGTATCAGCTGCAGCCAAGAAACATGGAGGAATATTCAGCTCAGTAAAGCAACAGCACCAAGGTTATCTCTGCTAAAAGCCTCTTCTGTTTCTGCTCCCTCATGGTGACAAACACTGGAGCTGATTCTGTTGCAGCAGGTCAGTGATGAACCGAATCCAGACAGCGATATGACAGTCCCTTAATGGAGGTCTGATGAGTCATATTCCCTCAGGTGATAAGGCAGGTAGAGGACCAATCAGGGGCACCAGAGCAGCCTTGTGATGGGTTGACATGGTTACATCATCGGATGAAAAGATCCTGGACTCTGCTGTAAATTTCTCTGCAGCGATCATCAGCATGTGAAACAGACGTTTGGCTCTTACTCATCCTAAATGGATGGAAATGAGCTGCTTCTTCTAAATCTACATCTACAATCGCCTGATTAATTTAACAAATGTCTGTGTGGGTTATTAATCATATCCACTGCTCTCAACTCATCTGCTGTAAGTAAAAATGACTTTCAGAAGCGCTCTCCCTCAGACCGATGGCTGCAGCCTCTGTGGCTTTCAAATGGAGGGAAACTAATAATTAAACACACTATTGCACAAGGTTTGGTTCATTTCACACACACACAGAGAGACACACTGCTCAGTGTTTGTATTAATGGCTGGCTCACACAGCAGGCTGCCCCCCTGCTGGGCGACATGCCAGCCAGAAGAAAAGTGCGTTGCGTTTAACCGTGACTCTACAGGCCACAGGGCGCCGCCGTCTGCGCTGCTGAATGTTTGTAGTGACAGGAGATGATGGCTGATGGAGATTTACCCGAGGCGCCGCTGGCCCAGGTGGATGGCAACCAGACACAGACAAATCTGTTGACACCCCTGGTGAAATCCATCCTTTATCACAGGCGCAAAATCAAACACAGGGAAAAAATATTGTTTTAGGCTACTTGGAGTTTATAGGAGTTTGGTTCTCAAGGGCTTAATGAATAAATATAAACATGACAAGGCAGAGCGGCCTCCAGGCTGGATATTGACCCATTTTAATCTTGATGTTAGAGAAGGCTAAAAAAGTCTCCAAAGCTCACAGCTGGAGAACTCCAGGTCTCCATAGCAACCATTAGACTCTCTCTGCATACGAAACCGGAAACATACACAGTTTAATAAGGCTGTTTCCCCCCCGATAGTCTGTTTTATGTCCAGCTGCTGTGGTTCTGAGTCAAACCAGCCTGTTCCCCTTCTGGCCTGTGGGGGCGCTGCACCAAGAACCACTGAAGGAAACGACACAAAAACCTCTGAAGACACTGAGAGCAACTTCCTTCTTCACCAGATGGAAACAAGATGCAGGCGTCAGATTTTAGCGGTTGGAGGATTTCTCTTTAGTCTTTGGCTAAAGACCAGGAGCCATTTTTCCTGCTAGTGCTAAGCTAGCATGCTAGCTTTGTTGTATTTACCCAGAATGCCCTGTGCTGTAGTCCACTTCCTGCTTTTGGAGTGATTTCTGTTCTACTTGGCGAGCCAGAGTTCGCTTCAACCGAACCCAGGCCGAGGTTTGGAGGACCAGAGTTTGGTTTTTTGGTTGATTACATGGCAATCAGTGAAAATATCATTGAGACTTTGGATATAATTTACCATGTTGGAGGCAGAAGAATAATGTACAGATTTGGTCAGTATTCTTTTGGTTTAATTAATTAATATTTCAGCTTGTAGTGTGTGTGTGTTTGGTCTCCAGTCATCTAATGATGGTTGTGTTAACATTGTATTCACATTACAACAGTCACTGCAGTTCTAATTTCCTTTATCTCTGAGTTATTCTGGTTTTGTTTCCAATAAGTTTCCAATAAACAGTTTTTCTGTGTCTGTTAGACTGGCTTTGTGAAGCCAAAATCAGCCGGTTTCAGGCAATTCGCTGCTGGGACAAAAGGAGGACAGGAGAATAAAGGAGATGGATGCCAAGAGCCAAAAAGCCTCTTCTATGAAAATGTCCAGCATGTTGCCAGCTGGTTATCAGCATCATCTCCTCTCTGCAGGACTCAGCGGCTCCCATTCTCATCTGAAGCTCCACTTTTGTCGTTTTATCCAACCGCTTGCTCAAGGTCACAGAGGTTCTGATGCCTTCCTCCAGCAGTGAATCAAGACCCAGAGTGAAACCTGGACAGGCCATCAACCTAATTTGCTGCATTGCATCACTGGTGGAGAAAATGTAAGAAAACCAAAAAAATCTTAATTTATTAACCTTATTTAATATATTTGTAAATAATCTCCCTGGATTTTGTTAAATAGCTTAAAAGCATATTGTTTATTTTTGTTTGTGTATTTGTTTTTATAAAATGAAATATATTATATATATTTGATAAAAAGAAATAGAAATGTATTTTGATTTATTTCGATAGAAAGAAATATATAAAAAAGAGAAACACGAGGAGAGGAAGTGGAACTGCTGCGTAAATAGTCTTCAAAATAAAAGCACAAATTTAAATGTCTAATTACTTGAAGAATTTTTAACAAACAACCAAAACTTCAACACAGATTATTAACCTTATTCAAATCAAAGTTTATGAAACAGCCAAGTAAATTAGCAATTTAGAAATTATCCAGAAGAATTAATTTAGGGGAAACTAAGTGAGCTAAATGTTTCCAAAGTTAAATAAAGAGCTAAATAAACCAGCTCCGCTATTAGTGGCGTAATGGATGTGTGCCACCACTCAATATGTGTACAGCTTATAGCTGCTTTAGCAAGAGGGAAAAGGTTATTTTATTTAATTGGACAAAAATGTAAAAGTGTAAATAAAAATATTAATTTCCCTTCTTGCTACTTATTTTCCCACGGTTGTCTGCTTGTCCCAGTTTCACATTAGCTTTAGTCCCAAAGACTGATGGAGATAACCGTATAATATATTCCTCACATAGACTTAGACTTTCATATTGATTGTGGGACGGCTGCCTCTTCATTATGTGTCCTGAAAGAAAGAAGTGAAGCTTTTGGCGAAGTGCTGGAGTTCCCTCCAGAGGAACGAACAATCACCATCCATCTCTGTAGCTGCTGGGTGCAGTTAGCGGCCCTGTCCACTCGGGTGATAAACCCGGCTGGGTTCTCATCGTCTCCCAGCTGATGAAAACAGAAACATGTTGTCTTGATGTGAGGAAATGGTGAAAATGTCTCAGTTTCTGCAGATCAAATCTGGATTCTCTGTGTTTTCAGTGGAGCTGTCAGTCAGCGGCAGGCGCTGCCAGCCTGCCTTGTTCCTGTTAACAGAAACGGCTGCATCCTGAGTTCATCCTCGCTGTGCTGTCACCAGCGGCACAAAGCTTAACCTTTCTCCTCCCGTTCTGCACAGCTGCTGCTCCTCCTTCCTGGCATGCAGATCACTGCCTGGTTGTGTGTTCATGTTTGTGTTCCTGCAGGAGGAAGCGGAGGTTGTGGTTGGGCAGTGGAGAGCGTCGATGGGAGACATGAAGACGAGATGTGACAGCTGCTGATCTGTTCACTGCTGACTGTAACTCTGATCCTTCTGTTTTAATGGCAGTTTTATGTACGACAGAATTTATTTTAGCTTTAAATCATGTTAAAGTGTTTTCACCTCATCAAAGACACACCCGGAGCGTTGCTTTGACTCTTTCATGCATGTTTGAGAAGCCCTTTAATCTCCATAGCAACCATGCATCTGAGCAAAATGCGTGGGTGGACCTGGCCCCGCCTTTTAGGCACAGCTCCTCCCCCACTCAGCTCCTTCAGATTAGCCAGGAGCAATTAGCAAACAGCTGTTGGAACTGCTGTCATAGTTGACATATGCATCTTTTTTATCAACTGAAGGAAACATAGTTACTTGATTGTGCTATAAAATGTCACTGTGTGGCTTGTAAACACATAATGCTGCCCCTTTCAGCTAAATGCATCGTTTTTTTGGTCATTATAAGGTGAAAATAGTTTAACTTCCAACACAGAAAAACTTCTCATAATGTTTCTGTTTCCTTGGCTGGTGCCTCACAGATCCTCAGATTGATTGTCTGAGAGCCTGATGTGAGGTTTTATTCGCTCCTCCAGTTGATTTCCCAGCAGAACCACCTCAACCTTTCTGCTCGTTGTTTTCTGCTTCCATTTGAGCAGAGCTTGTTCACCTTGGCTTCAGGCCGCCGGCCGTTTCAGCGCTGTCACTTTGATCCCACTCACCAGCCAGCCGGCTGTGGCGCTTGTCCGGGCCGATCGTGACTGCAAGGAAGAAAATGATGATGTGCTTCGACTCAACATCTTACTGGAATCCAACTGGAATATTAATCAGCTCCTCACTGATTCTGTCTCTTCCTGGGTTGTATAACATCCCATTCCCACATAATTACAGCATGATTATTCTGCTGAAACGTTGCTAAGCCGCACTCTGCAGATGCACTATTGATTCAGTAAACAACATGCTTTCTTAACCCTAATTAATTCATCTCTTAAGAGACAGAGTATGGAGTGGATGTGTTCCTGGTGTTATTGCGTTTTGTAAATCCATCCCAGCAGGTTCAGCAGCACTTTCCTCATTTAAAGCTATTGATTAAAATGTGTTGTGTAATTAAAAGCTTGTCTGAGTTCCCAATAAAGTTACAGAAGCATGAAAATATCCAGGAAGTCATCCCAAGAATTTACTCAGCCTCTACACATTTCTTCTTGCTCATTTCAGATCAGCCGATTTAATATCAGACAAATAAATAAAAACTAAATGAAGATTTTAATCATAAATTCATATATAAGAGAGGAAAAAAATCTACTGAAACTGTCAGTGATGTCTGCTGATGAGTCTTTCACTTTACAGTGGAGGACATGTGGCCTGCTCTTCTTTCCAGCAGACTGTTAAAATATCTAAATCCAAGTCCAGACTTTAACTAGGCCACTCCAAACCATCACTTGCTGGTGTCCTTTAGCTCTTTAGCTATTGAAAAACACAAACGTGCTTCAGGTTCAAGTAAAGAAAAACCTGATGGCCAAATATTCACAATTCATTATTCCATCTGTTAGCAGCATATAAAGCCCAGAACGTCAATCCGCCTCCAACATGTTTGGCTGTTTATATTGTCAACTGTCTCTCAACTGTCTAGGTTTTTCCAGATGAGATGAGACAAAAACCTTCTAAAAAGTTTCACTTTTATGTTGTTTGAATATTTTCTTTTCTGTTCAGCAGCTTAAGTGAAATAAAATCACTTACTATTCCGTAAATAAAAAATGAGAGACTAGATTGAAATGGAACTAGAAGTTTTCATCAACATCCAAGAATTACTGACTTAATTGAAGCTCCTATATGTTGAAGTTACTTGTAAGTTAGTTTTGTCATCATACAAACAAGTGAACTAAGATATTTGCACAAGAAACTAAACTAAACTAAAAGACTTGTTAGGATTTTGTGTTTTTGCCGTGCACACACAGCATTTTTACAGTAATCAATGAACCTAACAGGTTTTTGGACAGTTGGAGGAAGCTGGAGTAACCAGAGAGAATCCACTCATTCACTGGGAGAACTGGGATGTCCATGCAGAAACATCCCAGGCTGGGATTCAAACCCAGAACCTTTTCACTGCTGCCCAGTTTTCCAGGCTTTCATGGAAACTGTAGGAGCGCATTACAAACTCTGTCCTGTTTATAGCATCAAACATTTATCTTTCCAGCTCTTTGTGTTTCAGACTCGGCTTTCCGTGTGCTGGCCGCGTTCCCGTCCCGTCATCTATCACCTCAGGCTAACAGCTAGCGCTCACGCTGTCACAGTCACAGCAGTGCCAATAAAGGAGAATGAGTTAGGACGCAATCGGCCTGAAAGAAACGGTAATGAGCCTGGTATAGATGTAAATGAATTTGTTACAAGCTGCATAACTAATGCATTCATCCAGCTGTGTCTCAGTCCGTTTAGCCCTGATCCACCCAGATCTCCGTCTGAAGCTAGAGGTTCTGGTTCCTCTGAGAACTCGTATCTTCTCTTTCTACCCTGCAGGGAAACGGATGAAAAATTTGAGTTCGTTTTCCGTTCAGAAACATGATTGGGTCCAGGCTGCTTATGTAATTGATTCATATTTAATATGTGGAACATGCAGGCGTGTGGCTGTGAGGAAGCGTGCTCTGTGCTGGTACTTGTTTCTCCACCCTGTCAGCCTGTTTCTAATATGCACTTCTTGTGTTTGCTGCAGTGGTGCATGAAACGTGTCGCCGCATGAATTTGACCAGGAATTTACGAAGTGGCTCTCTGAGTGATGCGAGTCCAGGCCTTGTAAAGTAAATGTACCATAGCTGTTGTTGCACTTGTGGGATGTTCTTTGACCAGTTTTTAAAATATATACACAGGGCAGGAAAATAAAAAGTTGAAGCAGTGAAGCAGGGGACCGTTTGGTCAGTGAGTTTTCCTTCTGTTCTAAACTTCAAACTTAAGCCAATAAACTAAAATCATTTTGATGGGACCTGAAGCTGACAGGTGGCGTTCTGGCTGCAGCAGCGCTCTGTTTACGGCAGTAAAGATGGCTGCCGCTGCCTCTGGATGGATTTTAAAGATGTGGAGAGGGACAGCATGGCCACCAGATGAAAGAATGTAAGGACAAAATCTTGTTCAGCCATGTCTGCCGTCTGGCTTCTTCTGCAGCAGAATTATTTTCATGTGTCTCACATTAACAATGCAAAAGTCTGATAAAATGCCGCATGGCTGTTCAGACTGCAGACGCTTTGAAGACAATCAGAGATGATTTAGTTCCGCATGTGGAAGTGGCCAGATTGGGTTTCTTTGGGGTCAAATGGTCAGAACTGGGCTGTTTTGGTTTCATTCGACCAGAGCGCCTCCAGTAAACATTCAATCAAACTCCTTACATGTTTTGATCAGTGTTGGTTCTAATCGATAAAGGTCAGGTTTGTGAAGTGCAGCTCCTCCAAAGTCACCATTGGTCTCCTGGCTGCTGATTTTGTTCTCACAAAATAAAAATGCTTTTCAGTTGCTCTTAGGAAAACACATTTAGACATAAATGAGAAACTTTCTTTCCAGGCTCCATTAAATTCAGTAAAAACAGATAATTGAGGTTTTGTGCACCGGATGCTGAGCCGACTGATGGAGGAGTTTCTGCTGCACCCAGAGTCTGTTGGTTGGAGTGGGAATGTTGTAATAAGACTAATGGTGTTTTCCATCATGATTAGATTCAGGCCAAAGATTCATCTGGTGGCGTTAGATTTTTACTCAGAGCATTAAGCTGATTGTTTGAGTCACAAATGAAACTCTGGCATTAAGCTGACAGTCGTCCTGTGGATTGTATTATTAGCGTTGCAGCATAACCTGAACTTAAGCAGCTGTTTTCTTCAGTCAGAGGAAGAACTGTTTAACTGTAAGTCATATAAGAGCAGAGAGTTTACATTTAATGAGACAGATTTTAATTGCTGTGTTTTCCCCTGACAGGCTCATAACAACACATCATGAATCAAAGCGGAAACTATTCTTAGAGACTCCGCTGGTGGAGTTTCTCATTTAAAGAGCCAGGCAGGAGTTTAGATCCACATTTCACCTCCAGCAGGAACGTCACCTTCATTCTGGCCTCTTAAAACTGGAAAGTTTTACTGCACTGGAAAAACAAATACTGGGAGCACAAGTTTAAAATGCATGCACCTCCTCTCTCATCCAGTTAATGCAAACATATAAACCTATTAATATTTGGATAAATATTCCATAAATTAGTTGTGACATCCATAATCTGACAGCAATATTTCACCACTCTTCTTATAAGAAACGATCCAGTTCAGTTAAATTGGTTGGTTCTTGGCAGACTGGACTTTTAAACATATTTCTGATTTTTTTATAACTGTTGAAAAGCTTCATCTTATTACAGTTTGTCCAGTGAATCATGGTGATGAACTTATTAGAACATAAAATGTAAGAGGTGTTGGAAATATTGATGAGTGAGTGAAGGTGTGGAGGGGTTTTATAGGTGAATTTGTAGCCAGCTAGCAATAAGGTGCAGCAATGGCTGCAGAGGTCAGGACTACAACAATGAGCCTGACATCAACCATATTAAAATGCATGGATTAAAACTGGAGGCTTTTATGCATCGAAATAAACAACCAGATTAGCTGAACTCTGGTTCTGATAGGTTTCAGCCTGAAGCCAATAAAGGGCAACAAAAATGTTTCCTTTGCAACTTGAACCTAAATCACATTAAACTCTATATTTATACTTGAGCATGTATATAGAGACAGGAAACTGCCAAAATTCTAACTGGTGCACCAAATTCCTGTTTTGAAAAACCAGTAATTACTGTTGGAGTCATGTCAGAGTGCATGTAAACCTCTGACCAGCATCGTATGGCAACATTCATCATGCTCAAGATAAAAGTAATTTCAAAGTTTACACTACAGAAAAAGAAGCCTGACCCAGTTTCCCTCCGGTACCGAACGTCAACATGTTGATCCAGTGTGGAAAACGGATGGATGCCTCCATAATTCCCCAGATATTAACTCTGGATGCTGAGCCATTGATTTCCGTGTTTTCTTGCTGTCACTTTCCCATCCGGGAACAATGATTCGATCAGTTTGTTGTTGCACCGTGGGACCTAATCTTGTAGCCCAGATAAATGGCAAGTGGTGTCTGAAAGGCTGCCTGTTGATTAAATGATCACCCTGTGAAAAGGTCGCCAGCCCTGTCTGCTCCCACACACCAAAACAACGCGGCCACCATTACCTTTCACTGAGCGCGCTGAAGGATAAACATGGAGGTTGTGAGATTTGCTAACAAGCACAGATGGTAGACAGACAGCGGCCATTTGTCAGAGCTTCTTCATCCCAGATAACCAGAAATGAGGCAGATAGCAACAAATGAAACAGATTGGACTCTGAGATAAGGATGTGAAGGACGTCACGGAGAAGCTGCCGTAATAAATCAAAATGTTGACCAAAGTTACAACTTTAAAACACACACTAAGAACTGTACTCACTTTAAAAAATGTTGCATTTATGTTTTACTAAAAGTGAAGTAGAGGTTAATGCTAGCAGTCAGATGCTGAATATTTATCCTGCACATTGGTACAGAAAGAAGTCAAGCATTGATGTATTTCTGTAATTAGTGAATATGTCAGCAACAAAAAGTTCAACTTTATTTTGTTATCTCCAATATTTGGTGGTAATTTGCAAAGAACAAAAGCAAAGATTTGGTTCAAAAAGTCTGACACTAACAGAAACAAGTGAACATTTGAGTTATTTTATGTTGCACTTTATCACCTTCACTGCCTATAAAAATATTTTTATTGCTTTTACAAATAAATCATTGTTACGACCCGGCTTGTTGAGCCGTAACAAAAACACGGCCTTCAACAATAAATATGCTCTTTATTGAGCAACACATACAACAACAGAACGAAACAGCAACAAATGGGCGGCCCCCTGTGGCCGATGGCATCTCTGGAGCTGGTGGTAAGTGGGGAAGTCCTGCGAAAGAAAAGAAAGGTCAAACAAAACAAAACCCAACAACGACGGGGTGCGCAGACAGGTTAGGGAAGAGCCACCTCTGTAGAGCAGAGCTGGGTGGAGAAGCCGACTCAGCTCCAAGCCCACTTCAACTCCTCTCCCCTCTCTCACGCGCTGGAGCAGGCTGCTTATATAGCGAGGACGCGTGGGCCCTGGCGAATCCTGGTCCCGCCCCTTCTGCTCCGCCAGAAGGG